>NC_139958.1:9967013-9979513 GCF_963454915.1 Gymnoscopelus microlampas
TTGACCTGGCCTGACATTATAAGCTCTCCGCTAATCTCTTCACTATTCTTAACTCTCTCTCCATCTCTCTCTCTCCCACTCTGTGTCGCTCTATATGTAACCACTTTACCTCTCTCTCTCTCTCTCTCTGTCTCTCTCTCTCTCTCTCTCTCTCTCTCTCTCTCTCTCTCTCTCTCTCTCTGTCATTTCTCTGTGGATCCCACATCAATGGGATGTAGAGCTTATCTATGGAGAATGTGACAGTGTGATTTATCGTATTTATTTATCCAATGAACACAGTTAGCCGTGATTGACTGCGGGCGGGAAAATGGCAGGGGAGCGTGCACAGACATTTTGAGGGGCAGGTGCTCAAGTAAATTATACTTTTTTTTGTTTACTTGGTCTGCTCTTTTTTCCCTCTACACCTATGCCTCTTTGCCAAAAATAGCCGATCTACAAGCCCACAACGCCTCGCAGCGCGAGGCGTTGTGGGCTTGTAGATCTGCTATTATTGGCTAAAGTTCTCCTCAGAAAAGGGATACTAGGTTTTCGAGTCGTTATGGTAAAAAGAAAAATCATATCACATAAAGATTTGCCGGACCCCCTGTTGTAACTCTGAGGACCCCCTAGGGGTCCCGGACACCCTGTTGAAGACCCCTGCTGTAAACTGAAAAAAAGGGCACTTCTGGTCAAGAGGGCAAAGGGCACGTGCTCTAGCACCACCTACAGTCTATCTGTGCACGTCCCTGAGGGGAGGGCCATTTCTGTGATGGCGACCCCTACAGTCCGTTGGTCAGCGTGCCTGTTCACAGTGGTGGACAAAGTACTCAACCCCAGACAGTACTCAAAGTATAGATACCGCTTGGTGTGTAACCGCTAACAAACTCTGTGCTTCTTTTGTTCCGCTCCGTACGTAACACGCCTAGCCCGTTACTTTGTGTATGATTGATCCAGAATGCCGCCACACGCTTGGTCTTGGCCAAAAATGTTCACATGTCTCCCCCCTTCTCCGCTCCCTCCATTGGCTCCCGGTTACAGCCAAGACACTGACGAAATCAACCAAAGGTATGGCACCCCCATACCTTCAAAGCCTGATCCAACCCTACAACCCATAGATATAGAAACCTAGATACCTCGTTGGCCTCTGCAGTTCATTGGAGCGACCTGTATCGCGGCTGCCATTTTGGAGAAGGCAAGCTTCCTGACTACTGGCCAATCACAGCGCGTCTTTTCCGGGACTTGTCAGAATCTAGCTGTATAAAAATATGTGTATAGTTATATTTTTATACAACTAGATTCTACCAAGTCCCGGAAAAGACGCGCTGTGATTGGCCGGTAGTCAGGAAGCTTGCCTTCTCCAAAATGGCGCCCGAGCTACAGACTTCTCAGAGCCGTAGGAGATATCTACCTTCATATGTCTTATGCTACAACCCCTCCCGCTCTCTCAGATCAGCTAACACAGGGGAAGCTGTCAGAACCTTCCCTAAAACACCACGGGACAACGCTCCACACATCCCAGACTCTTCTCCCTTCTGGATCCCAAACTGTGGAACCAACTCCCCATTAGTAGTTAGATCTGCAGACTGAAGACTCACTTCTTCAGACTCCTCCATTAGCCTGTAGTACTTGCCGTAGCACTTCTCTAGCCTTGACGACCTTGCAGGCTTATGCAAAATATAGTTTAGATCATTGGTTCTCAAAGTGGGGTCCAGGGACCCTCAGGGGACCATGGGGGGGGGAGGAGGGGTTCTTGGGGTCCCCAGCAAAATGTGTTAATATAGCGTCACAATCATTTTAACCACTCATTGAGTGCCATTAACGTGTTCCACGTGTTTTTGAAAAAAATAGAAAAAAAATATATGTATATATATATATATATATATATTATTATTTTTTGAACCCAAAATATCATCATCTGAAGATTTGCAGCTCCATCCACTCCTTGTTTAACTTATAACTTAAAAAGGCTGTATCTCGCCTCCTAAGCACTTTTTTTTTACTTTGAAAAAATAAAAAATTGTAATGGCCAGAAATAGATAATAATAATTTGGGCACTCAATGAGTTAATCCATATTTTATACTTTGGCTATTCAAAAATAGCAGATATACAAGCTCAGGTGCTGCGCTATGAGCTTGTAGATCTGCTATTTTTTGAAAAATCGTGAAAATGTGTGCAGATCTTTGAATATGTATATTTTTAAAGCGAACATTTTTAACTCAAATCTTTGCTTCTGGGGGTCCCTGGAATTGAGGGTCTGTGGCCAAATAAATATCAATTTGGGGGTCCTGGGCATGAAAAAGTTTGAGAACCACTGGTTTAGATAGCATGTTATGTAGACAGATGCCAGGTTAATTTGTTGACCTGGCATCCTATAGTTTGCATAGTTTAAATGTACAGAATATACCCCTTTTTTTTATGTTATACTCTTTAGACTGATGATGGGTTCTTAGTTTACCCATGATCCCACATGACTATTTCTATGCATTTTATGTTTGTTTGCTTACTTGCTTACCTTGCTTATTGTAAATCGCTCTGGATTAAGAGTGTCTGCTAAATGCCTAAATTGTAAGTGTGTGTGTGTGTGTGTGTGTGTGTGTGTGTGTGTGTGTGTGTGTGTGTGTGTGTGTGTGTGTGTGTGTGTGTGTGTGTGTGTGTGTGTGTGTGTGTGTGTGTGTGTGTGTGTGTGTGTGTGTCTGTGTAAACATGCTTTCTCTCTGTAACCACTCTGTGTGTCTCTCTCTCTCTCTGTAGTGTTACTATGGGCCTGCCCCTCAGCCCCCCGGCAGATTCAGCCCGCTCAGCTCGCCACGCCCTCTCTCTCATCGCCACGGCGAGGCCGCCTGCGTTCATCACTACCATCGCCAGAGAGGTGAGTGCTGGTTACACAGAGAGAGAGAGAAAATAGACGATCTACAAGCTCACAACGTGTTGCATTGCGATGTGTTGTGGCCGTTGTGTTTTGCCCCAGAATAGGGACACTGGGGTTCAAGTGGTTAATATATTGTATAATTTGAATGCTAATATTGAAAGTGTTTGTGTACGTGGGGGAGGAGGGCCGATAGTTGAGTGGTTAAGGCACATACTACCACATACAGTATAGGCTGCGATGCAGCCTGACAGTGAGTCCCGGGTTTGATTCCTGAGCCCGGGGGACCTTTTCTGTATGTCTCTCCCCGACTTTATCCCTGTTTACTGTCAATATCCACTGTACTCAATATAGAGGCAGAAAAGCCCCCCAAATATATTTAAAACATTTGTTTGATGTGCTCCAGGTCCATCGGCACAACGCGGCCCAGGCCAACTCCCAGTCTCAGCAGAATGTCCACACCACCACGCTGGCCAGGGCCAAGAATGAGATCCTGCGCGTCATCGACATCCTCATCGAGAAGATGCCTGGAGACGTGGTAGACCTGCTAGTAGAGGTAAAGGAAAAAAAGAGATGTGGTAGACCTGCTAGTAGAGGTAAAGGGAAAGAGATGCTTTTAACCCATTCAATCCGGGAACGCATCTCTGTAATTTTTTTGATGGATATTCAAAAAATAGCAGATATACAAGCTCATAGCACGAAACCGAGTGCCGCGCTATGAGCTTGTAGATTTGCTTTTATTTTTTTAATCTTGAATATTTGTGCAATTCTTTGAATATATCCACAAGTTTCCTAGGGCGTTGTGGGCATCACTTCCTGTCGATTTCATTAGATATCATTGGATTTCATTGGATCAAATCGACAGGATGTGATGCCCACAACGCCCTAGGAAACTTGTGGATATATATAAATTTTTAGCTCAAATCTTTGCTTCTGGGGGGTCCCTGGAACAAAATATTTTGAGACGGGGGCGGGGGGGGGGGCGGACAAATACATATCAATACATATAACAAATACATATCATTTTGGGGTTCCATGACATGAAAAAAGTATGATATTATAGCGTCGCTTGCTGAAAATAGCCTCTGGAACGCCGGCTATGTTCGGCATTCGAAACCGTCGAACAACAAAGTATAAATCAGGCTATAAGCGGTAATAAAGTACACAAAGTACATGAAGGCGCACATACAGTAGGACCTGTAGTAGTACGTGTGACAGAGACATACGTGCCGACTGTCTTCTATTGATTTTAGGGTTCATGAATCATCAATGTTATCAATGCTTTCAGTCTGCGCTTTCCCCCGTTCAATCCCCTCTCCTCTCCTCTCCTCTCTAGGTGATGGATATCATTATGTACTGTATTGAGGGTTCACTGGTGAAGAAGAAGGGACTACAGGAGTGCTTTCCTGCAATCTGCAAGTATGTATATGTGTGTGTGTGTGTGTGTGTGTGTGTGTGTGTGTGTGTGTGTGTGTGTGTGTGTGTGTGTGTGTGTGCGTGTGCGTGCCTGCGTGTTAACAAGGCCCCTCATTTCCTTAAAAGGTCAATTAGGATGAAGGGGAGAGGGGGTTGATAATAGCTGACCTCTCAAGGTCATGGGTTGGTGTCAAAGTTCAGCCCTCATTTGACAGATACATATCCTCAGGGTCTGTGACTGAAAGAGCTCTAGCTGTGTGTGTGTGTGCGTGTGCTGTGTGAGATAAAGAGAAAACACAAGCACACACACAGAGTATACATTAATAAAAAATAAAAAAAGTTGAAATGTGGAGATGCGAGGTCTCTGTCCGGCAACAACGATGTGTAAATGTCTTAACCACTTAGAGGTATTTTATATTTTCAAAAAAAATCTGAAGATTTAGAAAAATCATGAAAAAGTTTCATTGTGGCCTGTAATGACACGCCCAAACCTGGGAACTCCAGGTTTGAACGTGGTTAAACAATAGATGTGTGTTGTGTCCAGGTTCTACATGGTGGGCTACTGCGACCGCAGCCATCGCATCGCCGTCGGGGCTCGCCAGGGTTCTGTCGCCCTCTACGACGTTCGAACCGGGAAGTGTCAGGTAAACCAAACAACTCTCTTGTCCTTTCCACCTGCCTTGTTCATTGAATCAGTGGCTCTTCAGTGTTCGTCGATGATGATTTACCTCATTGCTTTATCACAGGGTGATACATTAGTTTAGTGCAGCGGTGTCAAACTCGCGGCCCGCGGGCGTTTTGCGGCCCACGGAAAGGTCCCTGGCGGCCCAGGAAATACTTTTAGAAATAGTAAATTGATACTACATCTAACAGACAGAGTCGCATTTTGCACTCACTTGCTGTGCGGCCAAGCAGCTCTCCCCCACCCGCTGCTACTTGGCTGAGTACCTCTGATGGCCCTGCCATTGTCTCCCCAGCTGTGGAATGTTGTGGCTGATTGGCTCGTTAAGAGTCTATTCAACTACTAGTCGAGTAGTAATGGCGATAGGCTACTCTTTGATCCTCACACAGGAGTCAGCACGGTCTTAATCTGAGTTCCCAGAAGTTTTCGCCAGCTCTGGCGAGGAACTTCTGGGCCACAGCCCTGGTATTTCTGGGCGGGATGTACGTCACGCTCTGAATCTGAGCGGACACGCCTCTTACCGGTCTGAGAGCTGTGCAACTCGTCTAAAAAGTCCGACGAGAGGCAAACAGCAGTACACAACAATGGCGGCCGAAATTTCTCAAGGGGAAATTGCTTCCCGTCGATCCTATTTAGATGCATCACCCACTGCATGTGGATCCCGCCCCCTTTTCTTCATTGGCTGTTGATTTGAATCACAACGCAGTGGCCGCGCCCCTGCTGTCCAAGCTCCGACGCTAACCCTCCCAGACTAGCACGGTCTCTCTCTCTCTCTCTCTCTCTCTCTCTCTCTCTCTCAGTGCTATGAAAACTGAGTTTGTTCAAGCAAAGAGATGTCAGGTGTCTGGGAGCAGCAAGTGATTTAGATTAATTTTCATGCTGGCTACACCATGTAAATTTGATATTTTTGAAAATATAATAATGGTAATAGGTAGTTTAAATGTATCAAAGCTGCTTCTTTTATTTCTCAGGAGCTTGCCCAGTGAAATCCTCAGTATTAATTTAACTCAGAGCGTATTTAAATTCAATCTGGGAAAGCATCTGTGTCATTTTAAGATCTATTTGGCTATTCAAAAATAGCAGATATACAAGCTCATAGTGCGGCACTATGAGCTTGTAGATCTGCTATTTTTGTAAATGTAAATAATTAAAGTAGCTAATCTTCATAAAACATTTTTAAAGTGATATACTGTAGATAGCAGTGACTGAGATGTAGTGGAGTAGAAAGTTCTGGAAATTGGAAATACTCTAGTAAAGTAAAACTACATCAAATCTGTACTTAGGTACAGTACTTGAGTAAATGTAATTAGTTACTTTACACCACTGTTCTATAAATGTAATTATTTAACCACCCACACACATTACCAGGTATTGTTTAACTTCAAATTTAATTATTCTACTTAAAATGGTTTATAATAATTATAATAATAATAATTATTATTATTATTAGCCTTATTATTATTATTGTTACGAATTGCATTGTTTGTTTTCTGAGACAAGACAACAGATTGAAAAACAATGCTGTATAACTGAATGCGTGTGAGCGCGCATGTGCGTCCGCAACTGGTTCCTGCCCACCTCAAGTCACCATTTGACCAATCTTGCCCGGACACCAAAATGAGTTTGACACCCCTGGTTTAGTGGTTCTCAACCTGTGGGTTTTGGGTGGGTCCCCAAATGAAAAAAGACCATTATTTACTGCATCAAAAGTAATAACATTGGCCAAATTGTCAAATAATAGAAGAAAGAGGCAAACATTTTGAAAATAGCCTATCTACAAGCTTGTAGATCGGCTATTTTCACAATATTTATCTGTGGAACCGAGTCAAACTAAATGTAATGCCTAAACTCCTACAATTCCAAGTGCCTGTCAGGGTGGGGGGTCCCCAGTTCAAATATGATTACGTTGGGGGGTTCACGGCCTGAAAAGGTTGAGAACCACTGCATTTAGTGGAGAAGTGAAATATTTCTATGTTCAAGTGGTTGAGAAAACGTTGTCAGTTGAGCAGCCACTAGTACGTTGAGTTCCTGGTTCCATAATAGTGGCGTGAAGCTTCACCACTCCGTCTTAACAGTTAATCCTGAAAACTCATCTCTACAAGAAAAACACTTGACCTTTCCCTCCCTGGTGTAAGATAGGATGCCAACACTTTATTAAAGCCCCACGGGGGCTCTATTTGTTGCTAGGAGATGTGTGCAAACCCCTGTCAACTTCCAATCAAGCAGTTTAGAGTATTAGGAATTGGTCGGCTCAGAGTGGTAATATTGGATAAGAATCTTATTTGGAATGCCAGCTAATCTAGCTGTTTTATCTACTGTAGCCGTTTCTCTGACGGTGTGTTGTTTCCAATGGTAACGGTTTAGGAGAAACCAAGATGTTCGCAAAGGTTGGAGCGTTCAGGACCAACGGTGTTGTTCACACGTTTATATAAAGCAACCCACCTTGTTGACGGTGAAAGAAACACATAATGCAACAGTACAGGGCTCATCGCCATGCCGGCTTGTGGTGGATATTTTTGTAAAAATATGTATTTTTGCCATGGACATACAAATATTACCAGAAACAGAGCTATAGGCCTAAATTGTGGTCCTCAAAGTGGATTGGTGGACTCCTCATGAGCCATAGTGTCATAGTAAACAGAGTAATTTATATTCTGAAGAAAACTTGGAGACTGACATTCAGTAATTGGGTCTTATGATGTAAATAAGACAAGTCTTGCCACAGACCAGTGTTAATTTTGAGCAGATTTTGATTTAGTTTTAGTAATAGTCTTTTGAATACAATTTAATTTGGTTTTAGTCATCTGAAATGTTTTCGTTTTAGTATAGTTTTAGTCGACTAACAGCTGATTTTGTCTGCAAAAAAATATTTTGGCGGTGCCTTGATGGCGTCGTAATGCCTGATTTTACACTTGGTTGTGTGCCGAAAATAGCCGATCTACAAGCCTGCTGCGACGCGTTGTGAGCTTGTAGATCTGCTATTTTCAGAGCGCAACACCCGGTCCCGAGCGCAACCAAACATTAAATGACTTGTCTATCAGTTCTACTGGATCTCTTCTCCACTAGTCCCTCACTAACATTTTAGTCTAGTTTTTATTTGTTGACAAAATTGTCAATAATATTTAGTCTCTGTTTTAGTCATCGTGGCTTAGTTTTTATTTTGTTTTTATTTATTTTTGTCAGTGAAAAAATGTAGTCGACGAACATTTTTCGTCATGTTTTAGTCGACAAAATCAACACTGACACAGACACATTTGTCCGTGTTTGGACATATTGTTGACCCCTGACCCCTGCTACAGTGTCATGTGATTAATGTTATTGTGGAGAATCAGGCAATCAACGTTCCTTCCTTCCCTCCTCCACCCCGCTCTATCCATCTATCTGCTGGAACTGCATTTCCATCCATCCATCTATCCTTCTATCCTTCCGTCCATCCATCCATCCCCATAGTAGAGAGGGCAAGAAATGAAAACATGGCTATAGACAGATATTTTCATTTCAGTGCCTTACTGCTGGGAAGTGTGTGTGTGTGTGTGTGTGTGTGTGTGTGTGTGTGTGTGTGTGTGTGTGTGTGTGTGTGTGTGTGTGTGTGTGTGTGTGTGTGTGTGTGTGTGTGTGTGTGTGTGTGTGTGTGCGCACGCGCGCGAAAATACAAATGTGTATTTTCATGTTTGTTCCCTCGTGTTTGGGTGTGGATTACAGAGTGTGTACCTCTGTGTTGGGTGCCTGTATGTCTGTCTGCATGTTTGTGTATGTCATGTGTAGTGGTGTGTGTGTGTGTGTGTGTGTGTGTGTGTGTGTGTGTGTGTGTGTGTGCGTGTGTGTGTGTTGGTAATTTGTGCTGTATTGATTTGCTGTACAACAGTATGGAAACCCAAGAACTGTAGCCTCATGGAGCGGGTCATTTATATCTCATAACAATGCTGGCCCCTATTCACCCCCTGTGTGTGTGTGTGTGTGTGTGTGTGTGTGTGTGTGTGTGTGTGCGTGTGCGTGTGCGTCTCAGAGAGAGAGATGAATTGGAAAGGTATTGAGAGAAACAACCAAACAGGTTGTGTGTTAGAATGTGTCTGAAAGAGAGTGAGAGAGAGAGAGAGAGCAAGCACGCGCGGGTCACACGCGTGTGTGTGTGAGTGTATGTTCCGAAATGGCTGCTGTGCATAGAGCCTATAGACACATTCCTATGGGCTGGGGGGGGGGGGGGGGGCAACACCTGTCAGCAGTGAGTGTTGGGGCGGGAGGAGTAGGTCGAAGGCTCCTCACTGGTAGGTGGGTCAGGCGGCAGTGGCTCAGGATGTACAGCGGCCGTCTTTGGAATCCGGAAAGGTTCCAGGTTCGATCCCCGGCTCCTCCTCCCATGGCTACGTGTCGAAGTGTCCTTGGGCACGACGCTGAACCGGCCCTAACTGCTCCCGATGAGCAGGTTGGTTCCTTGCGTGGTTTCCTCCGCCATGGCATTCCTGAGCCAATCATTTGATGACCGGCGGAGACTCGATTCAAAGGAGCTTTATTGGCATGAGAAAACATACGTTTACATCGCCAAAGCGAATGTCAGCAGGAGACCCAAAGAGTCTCCTGCTGACCGATGCCCGGTCATCAAATTATTGGCTTATAGGAATGCGACAAAAACAAAAAAGATCTCCTTGAATTCAAAGCTTCACGGGGTGTGTAATTCAGTGGTTCTCTAAGTGGGTTCTAGGGACTCTCTGGGTTCCTTTTTAGGGGTTCTAAATTGACCCCTTACAAGTCTGTAACTCTGACAGTATACAAATGGAACCAAATGGACCCGTTAGGGTCCATTTGGTTCCGTTTAGACACTGTCCGAGTTAAGGGGAGACCTTGAAAAGTAAAGGTTTGAGAACCACTGGTGTAATTGATAGAAAATAAGTCACCTTTTGGGTAAACTACTCCTTTAAGTGTGTCTGTGGGTTTTATGAATATTGAAACAATGACAGGTGTTAACAAGAGCTTGTGACTAAAATAATAACTACATTGGATCTATCAGAACATGGTTCTGTTTTTTCTTTCTTTCTTTTTCTTTCTGAAAAGTAGCAGTTTTTGGACATGCGAGGTTTCCCTTCCGACAGCGATGATGATAATCTAAAATTGAACGGGGAGCCTGGCCTTTCAAGGCTTTAAATGTCATCAGCAAAATCTGAAAATCAATTCTGAAACTCACCGGCACAACCCGTTGAAGAGAAGCTACAGCACGGCTGTAATGTGGTCTCATGTCTTGGAATAGGTTAACCCATTAAAACCGGGAAATCATCCGTGTCATTTTAGATTTGAACCACTTTTAACTATTATTTTATACTTTGGCTATTCAAAAATAGCAGATCTACAAGCTCATGGCGCGTCACTTCGTGCCGCGCTATGAGCTTGTAGATCTGCTATTTTTGAAAAATCTCGAAAATTTGTGACAAATCTTTGAATATATATATATATATATATATATATTTATTTTGAAGTGAACAAATCTTTGCTTTTGGGGGGTCCCTGGATCATAATATTTTGAGATAGGGCTCGGCGGGCAAATACATATTATTTTTGGGGGTCCTTGACGTAAAAAAAAACGTTTGAGCATCACTTCTATAGCAACATAGTTTTTTTCAGAAAACTGTTGACGTTTGATGTATTATTGATGTATTATGATGTATTATCTTGTGTCCTTGCTTACTGTAAGTCGCTCTGCATTAAGAGCGTCTGCTAAATGCCTGAAACTGTTTATAGAATGTGGTCCTCATGTCTTAATGGGTTAATAACCTGGCTGCAGACTTTAGCACCGGTTGAAGACGGGAGAGATAGCCTTTCTACTGAGTCCATGAGTACAAGGAGTGCTGCAGTAATCTGAGAAATGAAATCCTGAATGACCTTTTTCATGGCACCGTGTTCCCGTCCTTTTGAGATATTTTAATTAAGTTGCATTACATGAGAAAGAAGGGGAACAGAAATAGTTTTTTTTTCTTTTGTGTGCGATTATTGCATGTTCTTCCTTATAGTTGGTCGAAGCTCTAAGAAAGAAAACCAGTGTGTGTCTGTTAGAGAGAAAGAGAGGTGTGTGTGTGTGTGTGTGTGTGTGTGTGTGTGTGTGTGTGTGTGTGTGTGTGTGTGCGTTCGTCCAGCCATAGCTAGCATGTCCCTGCATGACCATCTGGTACAACTTTGATCAGACTCCATGAACACCCTTTGTCATCTGCAGGATGCACGCACACGCATGCACGCACACGCACGCACACACACACACACAAACACGCACGCACACACAGCGTATTCCCTACACAGCCAGTATGTGCTAGTGTCAGGTGTATTGGGGTAAAGCTGCTGTAAATGGCTTCAGTTTGCTTCACTGCTCCCTGATAGTCTGATTGATCTGCAGCAGTTCACCATGACACACACACACACACACACACACACACACACACACACACAGACACACAGACACACACACACACACACACACACACACACACACACACACACACACACACACACACACACACACACACACACACACACACACACACACAGACCATATACAGTATCCAGTATACTCACACATCAACACTCACAGACATATAGCACACATGCACACATACAGTACAGCCACATATAGTAGCAGCTGTAGATGTACAATGTACAATTTAGGTATTTCACAGACGATCTTATCCAGAGCGTCTTACAATAAATCATACAAACAGTAGCCTGACCATAAAATAAACAAGTTCTTCATATTCTAACTAAAACCAGTGCAAACATACCGCAATTCATGTATCATGATTCAGTTCACATGCTACAGAGGGTTTGGTGTTTACCTGGTATCCTACAGTTTGAATGTACAGATTATTATTGATGCTAGGCTCTTGGTTTACTCGTGATGTTCACTGAGGCACCACACTGTCTCGATGTAGTACAGTATGTGTTTACCTTGCTTACTGTGTGTGTGTGTGTGTGAGAGAGAGAGAGAGAGAGAGAGAGAGAGAGAGAGAGAGAGAGAGAGAGAGAGAGAGAGAGAGAGAGAGAGAGAGAGAGAGAGAGAGAGAGAGAGAGAGAGAGAGAGAGAGAGAGAGAGAGAGAGAGAGAGAGAGAGAGAGAGAGAGAGAGAGAGAGAGAGGATACAAAAATGAGAGGTGGGGTTGGCGCAAACCTGCCTTAATGTCATCTTGAGGTGTGAGTTGATAATCACAGATTGCAGTTGGAGGGGGGGGGGGTGTTTATTGCGTTACTCGCACACCGCATCTGGTGGGACATTTTATTGCGTTACACACACACACACACACACACACACACACACACACACACACACACACACACAGCAGTGTGGGTTATTCCGTCCCCTGAGTTAGTGGAGGCCAATTGAAGCATCTGTCGGCCCACAAGGCTCCCCGCCATCTCATGGAATTAACACTTCTGAAGCCCATATTTACTGTCAATTATGATTCACAGGCTGTAGCCGCAAACTAAGTTTTGTGTGCATGTGTGTGCGTGCGTACGTTTGTGTGTGTGTGTGTGTGTGTGTGTGTGTGTGTGTGTGTGTGTGAGTGAATGGTGCTTTCACA
>NC_139958.1:9987013-10014513 GCF_963454915.1 Gymnoscopelus microlampas
AGTGTGTTATTCATATTCACGAAGACACTATGACCAATACCTAACACCCCCCCCCCCCCCCCAAAAAAAAACCACAAAAAACATCTTCGCTTGGTGCGTGTGCGTGCGTGTGCGTGAGCCCAGGTGAATTCCCACCTTTAACCAAAACACATTATCACTTCAAACTGCTTGTCCCTAAAAGCATGGTGTCACTGAGGTCTCTAGTCTGCCCATGGCAGAGCAGTACTTTCTGAAGGACACCGCAAAGTGGTAAAGGAAAAAACACTCTGTATTCTACGTTCCCTCTCCCATATTCTTGACAAATAGGTATTGAAATTAAGATTTGTCGGTAGCATTTTTTCGGCCAATGTAGATGGACACCAGAACCTGTAAATTAAGCATCCCAGCGCTTAATTTATATTATTTACAGCCTAAAATAGCAGATATGCAAGCTCACAAAGCATTGCCAGCTTGCGGATCTGCTATTTCACCGTGCGCCACTCTGGAAGCACAACATGTAAGTGATGCATTTAGTCTGTGAGAGGTATGAAGCCAGTGAGTGTCACAGATACTGTCCAAGAACATATCGCTCTTTTTCCCATAAATTAATGCCCTACGTCAGTGGTTGTCAACCCTTAAAGGACCCCTAAATTAATATACATTTGGCCGCAGACCCCCATCTGAAAATGTGTTGTTCCAGGGACCCCAAGAAGCAAAAATTTGGCGCTTCAAAAATATATATATTTGAAGATATGCATACATTTTCAAGATTAAAAAAAAAAAGCAGATCTGCAAGCTCATGAGCTTGTATGTCTGCTATTTTTGAATAGCCAAAGCTAAGTGGTTAAAAAGATTGTGAACTCATTTTGCTGGGGACCCCCTGGTACCCCCCCAAGGACCACTGGTTGAGAACCACTGCCCTACGTGATCACACAAAAGTATCAAACGTAGCAGATCTGCAAGCTCGAGACGCGAAATCCTTCGTCCTTGTGTATCGCCTGAAGACGATACTACATATTATACCTCTTAAAGACTCAAATATGAGGTTAACATATACATATACGTGTACAGTATCACCCAAAGATGAAGAGATATACGTTAGTATATATAGTTTCCTTTAGCTTACACACACATGCAGAGAAACCATATCATTGGAGGTTATACATATTACATATTATAATATAATGAATGCTTTGTAATGTCGCTTCAGCTGTTAATGTTGTACAGTACATCTGTCTAGTTTGTTCGTTAGGTATATTTATTGTGATTTAGAGTGGCTAACAGTCAGACACTGAGCTGTTTGATTAATTAAATGTCAAATAAAGTACCGGTGTAATGTGGGTTGATGTATGGTGTATGGTGTGTACACTCATTCATCGCACGCATGGCAGGAAGCACACACACACACACACACACACACACACACACATACGTACACTTACACTCATCTTTTCAACTGCCGGAATTGAGAAGAAAGTGTTTGTTTAACAACTCATTCAGTGCCAATGGTGCTAGATGGCGCTGTTCGCCAACCTATGAGTGATCCTATGACTTCCGGAGAAGAGTAGACCCGGAAATAACGTGATCACAACAAACCCAGCCCCGTCCGATCCAATGTTATAGAATTTAGAAAAATACATTTTTCTCTGCTTTCTAGATTTTTATTCATGCGAGAATAAGCTATATTCAACAGCCAATAGCTAAAGAACGGAGAGTCGCTGTGACACGCTTTTTTTCCCCCCGATGGAAGCAGAGACACTCCTCCGTCTTTTGCGACACTCGGTGTGTCAATCGTCCTGGAGTGAAATATTCGGTGCCTCTTGAAAGGTTTGTAAAAATGCTCAAAAACGCTGGCACTGGCTGCAGACTGTTCTAAAAAAAAAGCCAGAATATAGGCTAGGGCCTACAGTATATAGTATAGGCTGGGCCTAGGCGAGAGCGGGTGGGCACGCACGCGCGATGAGCGTGCATGTGTCCCTGTCCCGTTTTTTGGGCGGATTTTGATTTTTTTCCGTTTTATTTAATTCATATTTTTGCCTGTTTTTACCGATTTATTATCAAAAAATGTATAAAAAAAATATATAAATATATATATATATTTTTTGCTAAATCTATTGGGTGGGCCAGCCCACCCGTGGCTACTCCCCTGCAGTGAATGATAAACTCTTTGATTGCCATGGACGTGTAGACGTGTTTTTTCCCAGACTCCCGAGATGCCCATGCGTGCAAGGAGGCGATCTCCGTGCGGACAGCGATGATGGAAAATATTCCATGATTTTTGAAAGGTAGGTAAAAAACACTAATTTTCGCTGGCACTGGGGTGACACTATTACACTTTAACTCTGGCAGTTAAAGAGTTAAGTACAGCACTTGAGTAAATGTACTGAGGTACTGTACACCACTGGTTCTGACGTACATTCTCTACTCTCGTGTTAGTTGTATTTCCTCAGAACCTCCTAACACATTTACACTCCTGTAAACGCAACTGTGTCAAAGCTTTTCACAAGTTGCCTCTGTATCCAGAGGGGGGAAAAAACTACTTTTTTAACATCAACTTGTCAGGTGGATTTTTTAATGGCCTCCACTGATGCAGACACGTGCGCATGCCACACACACACACACACACACACACACAGTTGGACGCACACACACATAGATGAAAGTCAGGAGTTTGGTGGTGGTGGTGATTTAACATCAGAGATGTGTGATAAATATTTGATGTTGGGAAATGCAGATGTGTTCTCCAACTCCACTTTTTTGATACAAATTAGAAGATTAAAGGATATTTGATCTGTTTTTTTTTGTTTAACTACCCTCTCAGTCAACTCTCAGTAAAGTTGGAGATCACACTCAAATGAAAAAATGCATCTACACTTTAGGGGAACAAATGGAGGAAAAGGAGCAAGAGAGGTGGTGTGAGGGATGGAGAGAACCTTATTACGTTAAGTAAAAGTATCAATACTGCAATGTAGAAACACTCTGTTAAGAAAAAGTCTGGTAATACAAATGTATTTGAGTAAAAGTCCAAAAGTATTGGCATCAAAACACACTTCAAGCAACAAAAGTCAAAGTATTCATTATGCAGAATGTCCCGTTTCACAAGTTATATGTCTAAAATGTATAAGAAATCTTTTGAAAATAGCAGATCTACAAGCTCACAACGCGTTGCATCGCGACACGTTGTGAGCTTGTAGATCGGCTATTTTCAAAATGCCTACGTTTAAATAGGGCTGAAGTGGTTTATGTATGTTTTGTAATAATAATCAAAATCTACAAAGTAACTAGTAACTAAAGTTTTCAAATAATTGTAGTGGAGTAAAAATACAATATTTGACTCTGAGATGTAGTGGAGTAAAAATAAAAATAATTGGAAATACAGTACAGTACTTGATTACGTGTACCTTTGAGTATGTGTTACTTTCCACCACTGGAGAGAACAACGCTGGTTATTGTGTCCTTAATTTACTACGGAGAGGCTCCATAACCATTCATAAAAGCGTTGTGATTGGCTAGTAGACCACCTATGCCTGACAGAAAACTTGCGCTCGATTGGCTAGTTGAACTCCATAGCCTTGCGGACATACGTCCCATAGCCCGTGGGGACGGTGGCTATGAGATTATGAATTAAAAAAATGTACATAGTTGTCGTTGACTGATGAGAACTAATATTCAGGGATTGAGTTTGTTGGTCTGCTGGCATTATGCTCAAATAATATGACACTGATGGGTCTAACACACAGGCCTTCAACCTGGCAGAGATAACAGCTATCCATGTAGTTATCAAAGGAAAGACATTATAATCTGCACTGATTTTAAACCATATACAATCAAAAGACAAAGCTCGCCGCTACTCACTTTCACTAAATATAGCCATGTCTATAACTCTAACAAGCTCATTGGCTGAAGGCTTAATCGACTCAACTAGAGTGACGTCATCAAAGTCACTCCAGTATAAAAGATTTGGTCAGACTCACTTTGACTTAGTATAGTTTCAATTCCTCAAGGTTAACTTTAACTTTGTTTGTCACATCAAAACAGGTTTACAGGTGTAAAGGGGTCGGTCCGGCAGGTACACACCACTATTTAATAAAGTTTAAAGGATGTTCTCTTTTGCAGCTTCACTTGTTCGTCAACCGTCGGTGGAAGCAACCACAGATGGTCTGATGATGATTAGGAAATGGAAGGAGGAAGGAAACCAACAACCGCTTGGAGAGAAGGCCCAAGGGTTGCTCCCCACAGCAGAGCACAAGAACAGCGAGCTGGAGAGACATGTGAAGACAGCGGACATCGAGGAAGCCATGACGCCGCTTCCAGAAGACGAGGAAGAACGCCAAGGGAAAGACCAGGAGGTTGCTGCCCTGCGAGTGAATCAGCCGGAGGAGAACGAGAACTTCTCTGTGCCATTTCAGAATGATGCAACCGCGAAGTTGCTGTCTTACATGGAGAGACTAGAGGCTGATTATAAGACTTTGTTAGCTGTGAACAACAGACTCAACAAGGACCTCGGCAGGGTGTTTGAGATAGATGCAGCCTGGAGAGAGGAAATCCACTCGTTCAAGGAGAACTGGGAAAAGACCTTGGAGGAGAATATGCAAAATAACGAGAGGCAGTTGAAAGAGCAAACCGCGTTGAACGCTGCCATCTCCAAGAAACAACAGTGCATCACAGAGGAGAATGAACATATCCAATTCCAGCTGGATCTCATTAAGAACGAACAGCTTCAGAAAGAGATGATTTTGTCTGACGAAACGCAAGCTTTCAAGGAAGACATGGACGAAATGCAGCATAACGTTAATGAAAAGATGGACGCAATGCAACAGAGTTTGAATGAGAAGATGGATGCAATGCAGCAGAACATTAATGAAAAGATAGACGCAATGCAACATAGTTTGGATGAGTTGAAGTATAGAAAAAAAAAGAGTATGTGGAGAAGATTGAAGAAGTAGAGACGACGCAGATGATGCACGAAGACACTGGGTCAAATCACGTGTCACCTTTTTTTGGCTCCATAGGAGCAACAGAATGTTTTTTACTACAGATTGCAGAGCATCCTGGAACATCTCATATGAAACCGTATCAGCATTCTTATAGTGGACTTCAATGCAAAGATTGGAAGAAACAACACGGGCGTGAAGATGATAAGTAAGAACGAAGAGAGATTTGTGGATACCTGCTGTGCCCTGAATAACCTAGTCATCTGAGGGAGTGTCTCTCCACACAGGAGGATCCACAAGGTGACCTGGGTATTACCGAATGGTGTGACCCAGAACCAGATAGATCACGTCCGTATTACCCAGAAGATTTCGCAGATCACAGCAGGATCTACGAGCGAGGAGAAGAGCAGATGTGGCATCAGATCACCACCTGCTAGTCGCCACACTGGAGCTGAAACTAAGGAAACACTAGATGGAAATGACAAAGAGACAGTAAGTAGTATGATGTCCGCCTTTTGAACGACAGAGAAGGGAGGACACACAAATGGGAAAAGATAAGAGAGGCCATCGCAACATGTTGAGTCGTGCTTGGACTAAAGAAGAGTCAGCGAAAACACTACGTCAGGTAGAGAGGAGACAGAATAAGGTCAGACAGTAACAACTGCAGTACAGGACAACCAAAGCAAAGGCAAGAGATCAACAGCAGAGCAGACACAGAGAACAACAGAAATGTAAAGAAAAGGCACCAAGAAGGACGGGAGAAACTACGTCGGCGTGGCCGCAGGTTCAGTCAGCCAGAGAGACCTGTGAAAGACAAGAGCAGATGATGCTCAGAGCACCTGTGAGACATAATGGTGGAAAACCTGCACCAAGCTGGGAATGAAAAAGGCCATAAGAAAACTAAACAATGACCAGACATCGTTCCAGCAGAACCACTGAACGCAGACATGGCCACCTCCTGGACCCGAAGCTAAGCGAGCAGCAGGCAGGCTTTTGGCAGAATATAACATGTGTGGACCAAATGAACAGCTCTTTCACCCACTTTCTTACACCTGTAAACCTGAGATGTGACATTAAAGTTGAGTTGAGTTGAGGTAGGGTCATGGAGGGCGACATCGAGCAGATTGGGACGCACATACCTGTAGAAACACCTGTAAAGTAAAGCCCAGGATAGAGACCTCTGGTCTGTGGTCAACAGTCTACACTCCATGTCAAGGAGCGATAGGCTTATTATATAAATAGGCATAAGTAAGTAAGTCTGTATAGGAGGCTAGGGGTCTATAAGAGGGTGTGTGTGTGTGCGCGTGCGCGTGTCCGTTTGTGTGTTTCAGAGCTAAACCTGCAAACTACTGGACCGATCAGCAGCAGATGAAGTTAAATCAAACCACTTACACCCCATATGGTATACTGGTGTCTTTTCTGTTTCCTGTTATCGTGGAGAAAGCTTTCGCTGAAAATAGCCGAACGACAAGCTCACAACGCGTTGCGCTACAACGCGTTGTGAGCTTGTCGATCGACTACTTCCTGGGAAAGCTGTCCCCGGAATGCTGGAGTTTGAGTGGTCAATGAAACTTAGCACCTCTACACTTTTTTTTTCTCCACATAGTGTTTCATATTCACTGAAATATTTAACTTTAATTTTGTAATCGAAGAGGGTCTGTGCGTGCGTGCATGCATGTTGTCTGGATTGACTGTTCATATTTACCCACACTATTGCGAATAGATTGTTTACGTACATTCATACTTAGTCTAACCTGTTAATAACTCATACAATGTGCAAATCCAGTGCAGTCCCCCTTACTTTATTTCCCTAATTCCTAACCCCTGTACGTTACTACTTGTTTACTCTTATTTTAACTATTTTATTTACTGCGTGGTCTATAAGAGGGTCTGTCTGTCTGTCTGTCTGTCTGTCTGTACGGAGCTAGTCTCCACTGGCTAATTTATGTTCACATATATCTAGATACCTTATATTTTACCTATACCTATTTATATTTCCCTTTTTTACGATGAGGCTGGTGAACATCTGGCTTATTCTGTGAAATATGTCTCTGAGTTCCTTGTAGCCAGACAGAACATGTTCACACTATTGGAATGCTCAAAGCAAGTCTTATCTCAGTTTAACTCAGATATAAGACACCTTTTCACGGACGAGGGCCCACTTGATCATTTCAAGCGTTCGCGTGGTCAGATGGGTGGAGCATATTGTAATGATCAATCAATCAGTCGATTGTGCTCTGGCTTGGATCAATGGAACTAACATCTATCACAATGAAAACAAGTGTTTAAAGAAAACATTCCATGCCATTTTTATTGTTTTTATTTTTTATGTTTTGTTTATATAGCTGACTCTTCCAGGATCTTAATGACTTCTAGATGAGTCACATCATTGATCCTCGGTGGTCATCCTGGTTCCAAACCACAGACAGGCCCAATCAGGCACGATCAATGAAGCCAAACTAGAACAATTACAAGACCAAGAACGTCATCAAATCACAGCTTCAATTGGAAGCGGAAGTCAAAGAAACACCAAACCCTAGATCAGGGGTCCACAACGTTTTATAGCCCAAGGACCCCTTGGCTGAGAGAGAGATGAAGCAGCCCCCCCCCCCCCCCCCCCCCCCCACTCACACACACTACATAGTGTATAACATTGTGTTGCAGATTACACTTTTTAATAATGATGGCACTCCTCTGCAAAACACACTAAAGCTGAAAGTTGTATATACTGCAGTGGTTCTCCAACTTTTTCATGTCGAGGACCCCCAAATTGACACTTATTAGCCCGCGGACGTCCATTGGAAAAGATAAGCCAGGGACCCCCATAAGAGAAGATCTTTACGGCTCTAGCAGTGATTCTCAACCATTTTAATTTCAAGGACCCCCAGTTTGACATGCGTTAGTGCTACAGACCCCCATTGAATGGTATTTCTATCTCTGGGACCCCAATTTATATTGTAAAGTTTAGTTACTTTGTAGATTTTGATTATTATTACAAAACATACATAGCACTTCAGTCCTATATACATTTCGGCCATGCGACGCATTGTGAGCTTGTAGATCGGCTATTTCAAAAAAAAAAATGTTTTATTTGAAAACTTGTGAAATGGGACATTCTGCATAATGAGTACTTTTGTACTTTGAGTATATTTTGATACCAATATGTACTTTTACTCAAATACATTTTGAATTCTGGACTTTTACTTGTAACAGTATTTCTACATTGTAGTATTGATACTTTTACTAAAGTAAAACATTTGAGTACTTTTTACACCACTGTTTTGTCTGTTTTCTGTTTAGTTTGTTTCTTTTTTTCTGCTCTATCATGTTTGTAACGTGAATATCTTTCCACATTTGCGGAAAGTGACATCATCATCAGCCTTTATTGGACTCTGTTGTTTTTTCTCACGTCATCATTTACCCCCCCCATTTAGTCATTGGGGAATCACAAAGCTGTACGACCACTGCGTCCATTTTTTGTGTACCTAACGTGGTGAAGATCGATCGCCCAAAAATATGTTTCCAACTTTCCATTATTATTCCTAAGAAGTGAAGAAAACAGAAAGCTGTAATTAATAAAGAAGTAGTTAATGTGAAGATTGAGAGATACAGAGAGAAACAGAGGGAGATAGAGAGAGATATGTTATTTTTTTTATTTTTTTATTGCATTTTTATTAAATGACTTAAGGATACAACGATATAGCAAAGTTTCATTCTGTGAACAAAATATTTTTAATACCGAACTTGTACTTGTAACAGACTATTCCTACAATAGGGTATTGATACTTTTAATTAAGTAAAAAATGACTACTGTATGTTCCACCCATAGACTGTATAAATGAGATGGACAAACCCCCTCCGCTGCTTTCTACAGACCGAAAATGAATCCTTTGCTGCAGACTGTAGATCCGCCATCTTTCACTACGCGTCAGAATGAGTTCAGACCATTATTGGTTGGGTAACTTGTCAATCAAGAGCGGGGGGCGGGGAATGAATGCTATTGGTTGTGTAGCGTGTCAATCAAATCATCCCGCCCCTCCTAGAGAATAGCCTACTTTATCGTCAATTTTATAATAAATAGAACCATAATTTAGCAAAACGCATATCCTGATGATTGAAAGGAGACTTTAAACTAGCGACTGGAAGCATATAGAATTTATGACAATTTTTATTACAGTAAGAAAATCGAGTCTGAAAGTTGGTAAAAACCCATCGGCTTGCGTTAAAATAAATTCTTTCTGAACTCACAGGTCGGCACGGGTGAAACAGCGCCTCTCGCTGGACATTTACTAAACATCCGGGTTGGCCTCATAGTAAATATCTCAGCCTTGCCCCTTGGTTCCACCTGTGTGCTGTGTGTCTATCTATCGCCCCGCGTTAGATAGACGGCTGACCTCCACTGGAGGACAGCTTATACTGGCACTGCCCGCCAGCAGCCTTCGGGGATTTGGCTGGGACGGCGGACCACCTCGACACTTTCAATCCCTATACCAAGGAATGTAAGTGAGTGACACACTTAAACACAGACATGGTACTGTATGCTCATTTTGTCCCCGTCTCCTCAAACTATAGACGGGTTTCCTGTTAGTAAACATGAGAGGAATATGACCGCGCAGAGGAGGGGGAAGCCTATGGGTGCGTTTGGAAATTACGCACCGGAGCACACTCGCCTATTAGTTTGTATTGGCCAGTGCGCTCACTGCCGCTCAGGGCTGTATTTTCGAACGCGCCTTTCACCCGGGCATGCGCAGATTGCGCATTCTGCTCTGTGATGACGTCGCGCGGAAATCCGTCTATACTCCCCAAAGAAGACTGGATCGACACTGCCGTCTCTCTCTCCACTTACACACCTGTACAGCATCAGACCTCAGTTTACCAAGAGGACACCTAATTAGAGAGAGAGAGGGAGAGAGAGAGAGAGAGAGAGAGATAAAGAGGAGAGACAGAAATTGAGAGGAGAGCGATAGGCCTAGATAGAAATTCAGAGACACAGAGAGACAGACAGACAGTAAGAAGCCCTTGCTCATGAGATAATGTGGTATGTGTAGAATATGTTTTTTCATCACAACTTCTAAATACAATTGACTTGAAGAGAGATAGGGAGAGAGAGAGAGATGATAATAATGTTGACTTGATGTGTAAGTAATAACCATCTCTTTTAGTCCCTGTATATGTCATACCATTAGTTCTTTCATGTCTTTCATTCTCTCTTCACCCTCTCTGTTTTGTTGGACTCTTCATTTACACCGATGCATACGACACGGCGTCTCTCACTGAAAATAGCTGATTGCGTCATGAGCTTGTAGATCGACTGTTTTTGGCGAGTGACAGTTGTACAACGAACCTAAGTATCAATAAGGCTTCAGTCTCCCACTCTGTCTGCTTTTACTTTTTCTAGCCTCTCTCTCTCTCTCCCCCCCTCCCTTCTGCCCCCCATCTTTCTCTCACAACATCTAAAAGACATAATTAGTTGGGTGAAAGGACACACACACACACACACACACACACACACACACACACACACACACACACACACACACACACACACACACACACACACACACACACACACACACACACACAATATAATCGGTCTTATTTTGTATCTGGTGTGTGTGGTCATTAGTCTTTTTCTTTTTAGGTCTGTGAAAAACAGATCAAACAGCCTTTAATCTTGTAATTTGTATCAAACAAGTGGAGTTAGAACACATCTACATTTCCCAACATCAAATATTTATCACACATCTCTGATGTTAAATCACCACCACCAAACCTCTGACTTTCATCTCTGTGTGTGTGTGTGTGTGTGTGTGTGTGTGTGTGTGTGTGTGTGTGTGTGTGTGTGTGTGTGTGTGTGTGTGTGTGTGTGTGTGTGTGTGTGTGTGTGTGTGTGTGTGTGTGTGTGTGTGGGTTTATGTGCGTTCATGCGTGTGTGTGCGTGCGTGTGTGAGCGAGAGCCCTAACACAGTTGGTAACCCTGTGTTCAGCATCACTGGTATAAAGTAATTAAATACGCTGACTCAAGTACATAGGTACAATTTTGAGGTGTAAGTTTACTTGATTATTTAAATCTTCCAATACTTTACACTTAGATATTTCTATTTTTGAAAGATTGAAAGAAAAATTGAAAACATCTGAAAAAAAAACGTGTGTAATGAGTGTGCATAATGGGTTACTTTTGGTACTTTTTTAGCATATTTCGATACCTATACTTTTGTACTTTGTACTTTTGTTACTCAAGTAAAATGTTGTATTTTCAAATAGCTGATGTACATGTTAAAGTACTCATGTGGCCCATAGTCGCTTATTTTGGGCTGGTTTTCCTAGACCTGGTTGCGTGTTTCTCTCACAGAATCTGGCTACACTGGCCGTACATATGCACAGATTTTCGGGTTTTCTAGGCGACTGTGCACGGAACGAGGTGCACCGGGTCCGTGCAATGTATACTAAATTCTGTGAGATCAGGCTGGGCCACTGATCACCTCTCTCTGTCATTCTCTTTCTCTCTATCATATCTTTCCTCTTTTCTAACTTTGTCCAGTTTCATCCTCTTTTTCCCTCCTATGCTAACCGTTTGATCCTTTCTCCCTCTCTCTCTGTCTCTCTCACACACACATGCTTCTCTCCTTCTGTTTCTTGTTTTCTCTCTCACTCTAAATGTTTTCCTTTCTCTTCCTGTCTCTCACTCCACACACCCTCTCTGACCAACTCTGTTTCTTTCCATCTTTTTCATCTTACGTTTCCATTACGTTTCCATTAGTCTCACTCCTATTCCCTCGCCCTCTTACACTTGGTCTCCCCTTTCTCTCACCCCTTTTCTACCCTCCTCCAAACTCTCATTCTCTCTGTCTTTTGCGCGCTCTCTCTCCTCCTTTCCCTCTCATCATATCTCTCTCTCTATCTCTCTCACCCTTCTGTCTGGCTCTCTGTCTCCTTAATCATTTTCCAGTTGGCAAACATTAGCTATGGATTGTATTGATCCTGCACTGCAATCTGCAGTGCAACCCCAAGCTATTTCTATATGGACTCTATTTCAAACCTATACCTCCAGTGGTGGAAAAATACTCAAATGTTTTACTGCAGTAAAAGTATCACCACTGCAATGTAGAAGTACTCCGTTACAAGTAAAAGTCCGGAATTCAAAATGTAACGCGTCGCGACGCGTTACATTTTGAGCACAGCGTTTTGTCATTGTTTTACATTGTCAAATGTTTTACATTTTGTCACATAGATCGGCTATTTTCAAATAGCCTATGTATAAAATAGGGCTGAAATGGTTAATTTATGTTTTATAATAGAATCATTTATATCTACAAAGTAACTAGTAACTAAAGTTTATAACTAATTGTAGTGGAGTAAAAGTACAATATTTGGAACCGAGATGTAGTGGAGTAGATGTAAAAGTATTGGAAATTGGAAATACTCAAGTAAAGGACAAATACCTCAAAATTTCACTTAAGTACAGTACTTGAGTAAATGTACTTAGTTACTTTCCACCACTGCCTACCTCCCTCCTCAGCCATTATGCTACTACTCAGTGGTGTAAAGTAACTACGTACATTTACTTAAGTACTGTACTTCAGTACAATTTTGAGGTGTTTTTACTTGACTAGAGCTTGTAGATCAGCTATCCTCTACACACCAAAGAGATTTGGTGTACAGGGGAAAAAGCAGAGCCTACTACTCAGTTCCATTTGAAGTATATATAGTGTTTAAGTGGTTAAAAAAACATAGTCATGAAGTCACTTTGATTGTAGGCCTACCAGTTAAGTCATATCTTCATACTTTGTCATCACTGCCACTATGTTTAATTTAATATAGCACTCAACCTTTTAATTATGGTTCTGTACCCATAAAGAGATTAATATCCTGAATCAAAGATGTTGCCAGATTCTGTGAGAGAAACAAGCAACCAGGTCTAGGAAAACCAGCCCAAAATAAGCGACTATGGGCCACACATGAGTACTTTAACATGTA
Source organism: Gymnoscopelus microlampas (assembly GCF_963454915.1). Lineage (NCBI taxonomy): Eukaryota > Metazoa > Chordata > Actinopteri > Myctophiformes > Myctophidae > Gymnoscopelus > Gymnoscopelus microlampas. The sequence continues at coordinate 9,999,904 of NC_139958.1, forward strand.
CATCAGCTATTTGAAAATAGCAGATCTACAAGCTCACAACGCGTCACGATGCGACGCGTTGTGAGCTTGTATATCGGCTATTTTCAAATAAAATCTTGCGGGGAAATTATACTGAGCAGATCTGGCAACCCTGGATGTGACTGGGAAATGGGACTTGATAATCAGCAGTGCCCGGTTAAAGGGGAATTTCGCCCAACGGTTTTCTTACCTTTTCTATGATATGATATCCTAGGACGGGTGGTACAGTAGAAACATGAATAATTCCATAACAAGTAAACCTTAGCTAAAAAACAGAGCGTATACGCGGTGTTCTAGATCGTGTATTTTAATCATTATAATTCTCCCTCCTTTCAGAGGAGTCATTAATTTACACAGATAGTCTGTCTTTATATCACAATATGCCCAAATATGGATTACTGATGTCATAGTACTGACAAAATTCAGATCATAGATTTAGCTAAAATAGACATTCAGGTTGAGTAACGTCATTAGATATTCCATATAATGATGTCATCACGCAATGATATCACAACATCATTATGACATCAGATGTAATTGTCCTTTTAAAAGTCGTTATTTTAGTTTATAACAAAAAAACATTCAGCAACTTATGGAGATAGATTGTCCTGCCTTCTAACAGCCTTTCTGTAAATTAGTTGCACTGATTCACAGTGGTGCTGGTGTGCGAAATGTTTCACTGGACGATACATCTGAAAGGACATGATAGTTACAGCCCGGCTGCTGTGGTAGTCGGACACAAGGTGTACTCATTTGAAGGAAACTATCGGAAGAAGAACAGTGGTCAGATGGAAGTCCACATCTTTAACACGGTGTCTCTGCGCTGGAGGAAGTTGCCCCCATGGACAAATGGAAGAGGAGAAAGTCTCCCTGATGTTCCCTCCAGGCGCGTGGGCCACACAGCTGTACTTATAGCAGATTGCATCTACATCTGGGGAGGATATCCTGACTGCAACCTGCTCTATGGATTTGATGTCGACTCCCACAGATGGTTCAAGCCTGAGATTTCTGGAACTGTACCAGAGGTGAGGTACGACCACGCAGCCTGTGTCTTGGAGAAGGTCATGTATATCTATGGAGGAATCAAGGAGCGGACTGGAATGACTAATGAGATGTACAAGTTGGACACCAGCACAATGGTCTGGGCTTTAATTAACACCAGAGGAACTCCACCACCTGTTTCATTTAGTCACTCTGCCACCATCATCGGGACAAAGATGTTTGTATTTGGGGGCTATGGGTACGAGGGAGTCTACAACAACATCAGAGTGTTTGACACAGAGACCAACAACTGGCTGAACACACCTCCTGCACAGCCTCTCCCAGAAGGACGCCGGGGTCATTCAGCCTTTGCCTACAATGGAGAGCTGTACATATATGGTGGCTACAGCCGGGAATTCTTAAATGATGTGTGGAAATTCAACCCAGTGACCTTCACCTGGTATAAGGTTGAACTCAAGGGAAACGGCCCTTCTCAGATGTTTTGTATGTGCTGTTGCATGGTGGGAGATCGTATCATACTCTTTGGAGATCGGAAAATACCAGTAGACCACCATCTCTTTGATGGTCTGTATATCTTAGATTTAAGTCCAACACTGAAGACATTATGCAAGCTAGTAGTTATTCAGTATGGTGTGGAGCAGTCAGAACTCCCTCACGACATCAGGTGGGAACTGGCAGCCATGACTAAAAACCACTAGAAAGGTTCACATGCTCAGTGGAGCGCACATCTCTGCCAGGAAGTGTGACCAGTCTGGAGTTTAACTCTGTAATAGAGTGTCTCTATGTGAAAGAACAGCTACTGATTAGGAACATTATTTGCACCTGTGCTGATTACCGATATCCCCTGCACCTGTTACAATCCTTTGAAGTGTTTATTTTTTTGTGCTTATTTTTTTGTGAGATCTAACTCTTCTTCCCCCCCCCCCCCCCCTCTAAATTCTTTTTTTATCCCACGATTTTGTAACCCCATTTTTTTACACCCTGCAGTGCCAAATATCTATGTAATCCTGGACACTACTAAAATGTTTGAAAATAGCCTAGGTATAAAATAGGGCTAAAGTGGTAAATATATGTTTTATAATGTAATCATTTATATCTGTAATGTAACTGGTAACTAAAGTTTTCAGATAATTGTACTGGAGTAAAAGTACAATATTTGCCTCTGAGATGTAATGGAGTAGAAGTAAAAATACTGAAAATGGGAAATACTCCAGTGAAGTAAAAATTCCTCAAGTACAATTTTGTGCTATTCTTACTTTACTGGAGTATTTTCAATACTTTCCCTTCTACTCCACTACATCTCAGAGGCAAATATTATACGTTCACTCCACTACTAATTATTTGAAAACTTTAGTTACTAGTTACTTTGTAGATTTTGATTATTATTACAAAACATACATTAACCACTTCAGCCATATAGGCCTATACATTTCAGCCATTTTGAAAATAGCTGATCTACAAGCTCACAATGCGTCGGGATCAAGGGCCCAGCATCCGCCTTTGAAATTGAGTCTATTATGCGTTTTTGTAAATTATGCTCCCATTTATTTTAAAATTGATGATAAAGTAGGGTATGCTCTAGGAGGGGCGTGGCTACCTTGTGATGCTTTGATTGACAAGCTATACAACCAATAGCATTCATTCCCCACCCCCGCTCTGGTCCCAACCAATAGCATTCATTTCCGGTTGCTTAGGATACGACGCGATATAGAAAGATGGCGGATTTGAAATTGCTGAAAAATAGGCTTCATTTACGGTCTGTAGAGTCTATGGGCATATCGCTGTCCATTCTTTTTTACAGTCTATGGTCGGGATGCGACGCATTGTGAGCTTGTAGATCTGCTATTTTCAAGATTTTTTACATTTGAAAAGGGATATTCTGCATAATGAGTATACTTTCGACTTTTATGTTGATGCCAGCACTTTTGTACTTTTACTCAAGTAAATGTAGTGCCAGTGTTGCCAGGTCAGCTTATTATAAGTTTCCCCCAAGATTCTATTTGAAAATAGCAGATCTACAGGCTCACAACGCGTCGCATCGTGGCGCGTTGTGAGCATCTAGCTTGTAGATCTGCTATTTTCAAATAGGCTCATGTGCCACAAACACACACACACACACACACACACACACACACACACACACACACACACACACACACACACACACACACACACACACACACACACACACACACACACACACACACACACACACACACTGACCCTGTCCCTCTGTGTCATGTCCACCCAATCAATGCAATTTTAATGAACCACAGCCCTCCTGGCTGTGTGTGTGTGTGTGTGTGTGTGTGTGTGTGTGTGTGTGTGTGTGTGTGTGTGTGTGTGTGTGTGTGTGTGTGTGTGTGTGTGTGTGTGTGTGTGTGTGTTCCCACAAGCTGAGGGACAGGCCTAAGGCTAGAGTTCGGGTTTTCTCATGTCAAGGTCACAGGCTGCACTGACACACACACACACACACACACACACACACACACACACACACACACACACACACACACACACACACACACACACACACACACACACACACAGTACATAGAGAGAAACAATCACGCACGCATGCACACACACTAGCATCAGTTGCAAGTTGTTTTTTAATTATGGGGATTTTTTTTTATGATTTCCTAAATCATTATTATAACTAATTTATTATACTCAATTGAATTGGCCTAGTACGTGTTCTCATTGTGTTCTTAACCAAATAAACACAATAGTTCTCATTAACTGAAAGTTTATAAATAACTCAAATTAAATATTCAATAAATCAAATCAAAATTATTCAAACATTGGAGAGAGAAAAAAGTTGATACTGTAGTACTTCTTTTTTTTATACTGTTGTCTCTTTTTACCATGAGAGCAGCTGAGTGTTCAGATTATAAAAGATTATCTATGAGAGAGTCATCTAGCTACTAATCCAATTAGTATGAGATAAACCCCTGTTATTGGGGGGTTTGTTTCAACAGGACCCCCCCCCCCCCTCAATCTGGAGGACCAGTTGAAGATCATTGAAATAACTCCCATGTTATCCTGATGGGGTTTGCACACACACACACACACACACACACACACACACACACACACACACACACACACACACACACACACACACACACACACACACACACACACACACACACACACACACACACACACACACAATTTAAGGACTTTTAAGACCTTTTAAATGCCTAACTGCATCAAAAGTAATCAACAAACTATACTATAAAAACTTGAATTGTCAAATAGTATAAGAAAGAGGCAAACATTGTGAAAATAGCAGATTGGCTATTTTTATAGTATTTATCTGTGCAACCGAGTCAAAATGTTTCAAGTCCTACATTCCAAGTGCTTGTCAGGGTGGTGGGTTCCCACATCAAATATATTATATATTATTTTGAGGGGTCGCGGCCTGGAAAGGTTGAGAACCACTGCACTATAGACTACAGCAGCCAAAGTGAGACAAATTCAGCACCGGACAGCGCCAGTTGTCAATAGGCTCTATGCACAGCAGCCATATTGTGAAAAATTCACAGGTGTTGCCAATGATACTAATGAAGGCTCTGTTCTATTCTGGTCAAACAGAGTCAGGTTGGCTCACTGGAAACACTCTGCTCCACCAGTGCGTCTAAAATTGGGGTCCAGGGACCCTCATGGTTCCTTGAGGGGGTTTCAAATGGACCCCTTACGGGTGTGTAACTCTGAGAGTGTACAAATGGAACCAAATGGACCCTTACGGGCAGGGTTGCCAGATCTACTTATTACAATTTCCCCGCAAGATTTTATTTGAAAATAGACGATCTACAAGCTCACAACGCGTCGCATCGTATGTACTGTATATGTTAAAGTGCCCATGTGGCCCATAGTTGCTTCTTTTGGGCTGGCTTTCCTAGACCTGGTTTCTTGTTTCTCTCACAGAATCTGGCAACACTGCTTACGGCTCCATTTGGTTCCATTTGTACACTCTCAGATTTATGGTGGTCGTGGAAATTAAAAAGTCTGAGAACCACTGTGCTACTCTAAATGGAACAGAGCCTTCATTAGTATCATTGGTAACACCTGTGAAGGAAGTGATAATATGGCTGCTGTGCATAGAGCCTATTGTGCCACGCAGCCTCCATGAGAAGTGCCTTTATTGCGAACGCAGCGGAGGGAGGCACGCCTCCGCGCAAGTGGAGCTTACTATGAAACCGTGCTCGGGTTGTGTGTGTGTCTGTCTGTATGTGTGCAGTATTGTGTGCACTGCCTGTGTGCAGCCGCGCCCCCATGTGACTCACGCTCTCATTGGCTGCTGACAGATCTCAGAGTGCACTACAGTGTGGCTGAAATCCGCCTGCCCCTGGGTGACTAATTACACTCCTCTCTGAGAGAAATATAGCAGCTACAGTCAAAAATAACACATCTAAAAGCATCTACACAAGTTCATCTATTGGGATATCTAAGAATTCCATGTCATTTGTGCATATTTCAGGCCGGATGGCAAGTTGAAAACGCCTTAGTTTGAAGGCGGCCCTGTTCTCACTAATTTGACTGTACCACCCACTTCTCTACAATTGCTCATTCCTTTCTATTCTTTTTATTGTTATTTTCAAGCTGCGTTCGCGCGTCTTACTTATGTCAGCTACACACATTGGCTATAGGCCTGGCAATGTATATTACTGTGTATCTGATTGTTTTCACCCCTGTCGGTCTGTACGGTCTTGTGTGTATGTGTGTGTGTGTGTGTGTGTGTGCATGTTTGTCGGCAACTATGTCATTTTATATTTTTGTGAATGTATTACTGCCGCCCTACCAACCCTCCAGACTACACTAATGAGATGTGCTAGTTGTATTGTATTAACATTCTCTGCCATACAGATTGGTTTACAGATATATTTCATTCATTAAAGGGATAGTTCACCCTCAAAATGCCTTTTTTTCTATCGATTAGTTACCCCATGGAGACTTGAATTCATGGATATTCTTTTTGTTTTTGTCTCATTCCTAAGCCAATCATTTGATGACCGGCTGCGGTTCCGGTAGGAGACACAAAGAGTCTCCTTTGTGTCTCCTACCAGAACCGCTGCCAACCGGGTCCGCTGGTCATCAAATTATTGGCTTAGGAATGCGTCAAAAACAAAAGAATTTCCATGAATCCAAGTCTCCATGGGGTGACTAATCGATTAAAAAAAAAGTATTTTTTTTTTGGGTGAACTATCCTTTTAAAGCAATTCCCAGATTGCACGTTTATCCTCACTCTCAGCTCTCTCTCACATTACATTACTCGCTCTGCCCCTCATTCCTTTTCTTATCTTTATTATCTATATGTGGCTGCTGACCGTACGTACACATGCCAGTGGGCCTGTAACAAAGCTGAGGGTCTGCCATCCACCGTTCCAGCCTGTTCGAATCGATCCGTACAACCAGAGCCAATCTCTGCTCCTAACCAGTCCGTGTTGCTCCCAGTCACATCCAGCACGCTCCGGCCCTCATGCTCCAACACTTCCGGCCTTATAACCCATTATTTAAGACCTGAGGCCGATTCTACAAAAGTCTTCAAACTGTTTTTTGAAAAACATATGTTTCTATATCAGTGGTTCTCAAACTTAATTCATGTCAAGGACCACTCAAAATTATATGCATTTGGCCATGGAATCCCATCTCAAAATATTTTTGTTCCAGGGACCCCCAGAAGCAAAGATTTGCACAGATTTTCATGATTTTTCAAAAATAGCAGATATACAAACTCATGGCGCGGCCCAAAGTGACGCTCTATGAGCTTGTATATCTGCTATTTTTGAATAGCCAAAGTATACAACATGGTTAAAGTGGTTAAAATGATTGTGATGCTATATTAACAACTAAAATGACATAGATGCTTTCCGGGATCGAATGGATTAATAAACCTGAAGAAATGATAATCATTTTTGAACCGGGGACCCCCAAAATAATCATATTTGAACCGGGGACCCCCAAAATAATAACCGGGGACCCCATCCCGACAAGCACTATGTTGATTACTTTTAATGCAGTAATGGTCTTTTTTCTTTTCTTTCTTTTGAGGCATTAAAAAGGTCTTAAAGGTCCTTAAATTGTCACTTCAGTGTCATCTGGGGACCCCCAAACAAATCATTTGTGGAGCCCCCTGGGGGTTCTGACCCACAGGTTGAGAACCACTGATTTAGAGAGAGAGAGAAAAACAGAGGTAACTATGCAGTCACAAATTGTCGGCTACACACCACAAGTCATGCAGTAGCCTACCGTAATATAGACATTACCGGTTAACACCGTTCCCATGGAAGAAAGAAAAAGGTTTCAGCCTCCCATTTATTAAGTCTCAAATGAATGAACAGATTGAAACATACCGCGCATGCAGCCAGACTTCCAATCAATTGTCTATAGGACGATACAGAACACCTCTGCACATCGACAGGAAGGATTTTACTCCTCAAATATCAATTCATCCCTCATCATCTCTTCATAAACAACCCATCGATACCCGGCCCGACACATTTGTGTCAAAGATACACCCCATTACCTTACAGCCTTACGGTGCTTCTATCACATTCACAAGAAGTCCGCCGCTGAGAAGTAATTCATATAAAATATTTATCAAATGAGCCCTTCATTGTTTTTTAACCCATTAAGACCGGGAACGCATCTGTGTCATTTTAAGATTTTTTTGGGCTATTCAAAAATAGCAGATACAAGCTCATAGCGCGGCACCGAGTGTCGCGCTATGAGCTTGTAGATCTGCTATTTTTTGAAAGATCGTGAACATTTTTGCAAATCTTTCAATATATATATTTTTAAAGCTAATATTTGTAACTCCTATCTTTGCTTCTGGGGGATTCTACAAATGTCTTCTAAATCAGTAAACAGTTTCTTGAAAAAAACGTATGTCGCCATAATATCAGTGGTTCTTTTTTCATGTCAAGGACCCCCAAAATGACATGTATTTGGCCGTGGACCCCCGTCACAAAATATGTCGTTCCAGGGACCCCCCAGAAGCAAAGATTTGAGTTACAAATGTTCGCTTAAAAAAATATCTATATTCAAAAATTTGCACAAATGTTCAAGATTTTTCACAGAGTGCCGCACTATGAGCTTGTAGATCTGCTATTTTTGAATAGCCCAAAGAAATCTAAAAAGGACACACGGATGCGTTCCCGGTCTTAATGGGTTAAAACCAGGGAATCAATTGTTATGCCCTCCGGAGTACAAATCAACTGCAGATAAGCATGAGAAGATGAGACGTGATCACTGTGATGAGACGACAGCTTGTATCAACACCTCTGATACAAACACGCGCTATTGATCACATTTCTCTAAATGGAGAAGATTCAGTCAAACATTTCAGTAGTGTGTCTGTAGACAAAACAGACCTTTCAGATATGTTTTTTTTGTGTGGTGATGAAACTTATTGGACGGAAACTGACAGGGAGAAAAATATTTCAATGTAATGTCATGTTAATATATAAAAAAAACTAAAATAACTGAAACATAAAATATAATTCAATTTGGTTTAGCACAGTATGTTCGTGAGTCTGTGTATTCTGTACTTTGTGTTCTCTCTGTGTGTTCTGTGTGTGTGTGTGTGTGTGTGTGTGTGTGTGTGTGTGTGTGTGTGTGTGTGTGTGTGTGTGTGTGTGTGTGTGTGTGTGTGTGTGTGTGTGTGTGTGTGTGTGTGTGTGTGTGTGTGTGTGTGTGTGTGCCTCCAGCAGAGCGTTGAGTCTCCCACCGTTCCTTCTGGCTTCTCAGCAGGGCCAGATTCTCACATCGATCGAGGCAGCCAACCTCTCCTCTCCTCTCCTCATCTCTCCTTTCCACTCCTCTCCTCTTTTCTCCTCATTTCTCCTCTTTGCCATTTAGTTATATTCATATACTCTGTGAGTCATTTTACTGTGTACATAAGCCTGCCAACTGTGTGTGTGTGTGTGTGTGTGTGTGTGTGTGTGTGTGTGTGTGTGTGTGTGTGTGTGTGTGTGTGTGTGTGCGTGCGTGCGTGCGTGCGTGCAGCCGTGTACCTGCCCATAGGCGTGTCAATCGCTCCCTGCCTGAAAAGACACTCAATGTACGAGCTCAAAGTGTAGTGTGGAAATGATGTAGCATTTAATGTGATATAATACATATCGAGAATGACACATTCAAATACAAAGTCTCTCGGAGACAGACAACTCTTCCACAAGATTCAAACGAGACACACACACACACACACACACACACACACACACACACACACACACACACACACACACACACACACACAACCTCCATGGGGGGAAAAAAGTGCGTTAACGTGTCCAAAATAAACACTTTTATTTTTCTACATTTCTGAGAATTGGCTCCATGTTTCTCTGTGTGTGTTTTAATTTTTTTACAATTTCTAACAAACTTCCCGTAGCTACTGTATAACTAAACTTTTTTTTAAACTTTCGTTTTACCGTCTTACCTGCTAACTTAGTATGTATTATTGATACGCTCCAAACTTCCTGTATTTGGGCTCTGAGACATTTTCTCAAGATGAAAGAAGATTATCAAAGATTATCATTGTTTGTGATCAATACACTCTCACAGCATGGGGGGGTGGGGGGGGGGGGTTCTTTGGGTAAACCCAAAACTGCTGTGGGTTTCAAACATTTTTTATGAGAATAACATTTTGTTTGGCATGACCTATATCAGTGGTAATGTAAGTGGGGTCCGGGGACCCCCAGGGGTCCTTGAGGGGAGGTTCAGGGGGTCCCTCGCAAAATCACTTGACACAGCATCAAAATCAGTTTAACCACTTTAACACTATAGGCCTACTACTGCATACATCAGCTATTTGAAAATAGCCGATCTAAAAATAGATTATTGTAGATCTGCTTTTTTCAAAATATCTTAAATGTTTTAACAACACAAATCTTGTACGGTGGTCCCTGGCACAACATATTTTCAGATGGGGTTCTGCGGACAACTTCATATCAATATGGGGGTCCTTGACATGAAAAAGTATGAGAACCACTGATATAAATGTTGACGGAAGGGAGGAAAAAAGAAAGAAAGATGAAAAATAATGTGATGGAAGTTGTTAAACTGAAAGAAATTCCACATTTGGTGGAAGTCCTATCACTTGCTGTAGAACTAGTTATTTAGTCAATTATGGTTAGATAATGAATTGATTAGGACTAATCAATTAGTCAACAAGGACCAGTAAATAAGAAGTACTTAGCAAAAAAAAAATCTTAGCAGACTGGAGCTTGATTAGCACTGAATAATGAATTAGAATTGATACATTTCCAGTCACTTGTCACTGAATGTCATTCAAGTAAAATGTATGTATTTACATGTTGACATTTTAAGACCGGGCGGGAACGCATACTTTATTTTTAGATCTTTTTGGCTATAACCATAATTTTATACTTTGGGTTATTCAAAAATAAAATAAAAACGTGCTTGTAGATCTGCTATTTTTCATTTTTTATTTGTGCAAATCTTTGAATACACATATTTTTTTAAACAAAATTTTTAACTCAAATCTGTGCTTCTGGAACAAAATATTTTACAAATGTTCGCTATAAAAATATATATATTCAAAGATTTGCACACATTTTAACGATTTTTCAAAAATAGCAGATCTACAAGCTCGTAGCTCGGCACTCTGTGCCGCGCTACGAGCTTGTAGATCTGCTATTTTTTAATAGCCAAATAAATCTAAAATGACAGAGATACTTTCCCGGTCTAAATGGGTTGAGAAGTCAGTCAAACATTTTATTAGTATTTTTTCCAAGTCATACATCTGACGCTTTATAATCTGCAGATATATATCGTTGCCAAATTTGGATGAGAAATACGCGGCCGTTTCTGATTCATGCTAAGCGGATATCGAGCTAACAAGTTTGCCAACGCATACATTTAATTCTTGGGATTTCTTTCTCTTCTTTTCTTTTACTTGAGTCTCTTCCCATTGTGGGTTGGACATGTGGGAAGACTTAAACAAGCTTATAGCATGAAAGACAATCAATAGATTCCCATGAGCGGGAAATGGAAAGCCTGTTAATCACTGTAACGTCGTTAAGGGGAGCCATGCTGCTCTGGACGTGTGATGGCTTCCAACAACCATAACACACACCTCACACCTGTGCACAGTAAAATACTCAGTGTTAATTTAACCTAGTTAGACGCAGTGTCGATTTCATCGACTAAAACTATGACGAAAAATGTTTGTAAAATGTTTGAAAAAAGGTAGCTGACCTTTTTTCACTGACGAACACTAAATAAAAACTAAGCTACGACGACTAAAACTAAGACCAAATATATTGACAATTTCTTCAACAAATAAAATCTAGACTAAAATGTTAGTGAGGGATCTAGTGGAGAAGAGATCCAGTAAAAGACAAGTCATTTTACGTTTGGTTGCGCTCGGGTGTTGCGCTCTATTTTCAGCATGCAATCAAGTGTAAAATAAGCCATTACGACGCCATCAAGGCACCGCCAAAATGCATTTTAGTCGGACTGAATCAACTGTAGAATTAGCCGACTAAAATCTTATGATATTTAGTCGACTTAAACTAGACTAAAACTAAAACATTTCAGATGACTAAAATATGACTAAAACTAAATGGAATTTTATTCAAAGGACAGGTTAACTCTGAGAGAATGCAAATGTAACCATTATGGACCCTTAAGTGCAGGGCTGATTGGAACTGTTATTTTCACCGGAAAAGTACACACTGCAAATGCCACTGAGGCATGCCCAAACAATAATACACGTTTAACCACTTAATCCCCATATACTCCCAATATTAGAAACATAACTACTTGCCTCAGAAATTAATTCATTGCCTATTGGTAAGCTGTCCTGTATGATAACGTTGTTGTCTAGCTAGCTTGCAGAGGCTAGTAATGACAAAATGATGGCCTGAAAATGATATAACATAAAACCCAAGTTGATTGATTGATTGATTAATTGATTGAACAGGGTATAGGCTAAGGGTACTTCTTAAATTGATATATATATATATATATATATATATAGTATGTTGTATTATTTTGTGGATACTACCTATACGTTTCCCTTTTTATATTTGATAGATTTAATAAAAATAAGGAAATAATAAAACATAATTAATATCAGCAGAATGGGGCACATGTCGTATATACGTGCCTGTATAGATTGTTTTCCAGCCATCAGACAAACAGCCACGGCATCTAGATTTCACATTCACGGGGAGAGGTCTGTGTGATTTCTCTTTTAAATTCATCACTGGCCTACTTAAAGCCTCGTCTCCCGTTTATCCCTACAAAACTGTTCTTAAGTAAGTCCACTTATCCCACTTTATCAGACATCTCTTCTCTTAAAGCTCTCTTTACACGATACCAACACAGGATCCCGTCAGTGAGCTGAACGTTCCTCTAATCCGGCATGGAGTTTCTGGCACATTCTTTTTTTTTTTTTAAGAAGTAGTAGTAGTGGGATAAAGTCGTCTCCTGGTCGCTATGCCTAAAGAGAAAAGTCGATGTTAATGCAGAGTAGCAGGAGTAAGTAGAGAGAAGATCAAACAGGGACTATATGTGTGTTTAGCTCCGACAAGGCCGTGTGAGACCGGGCTTCCTCTTTGTTGTTCAACTTACTTGAGACGGAGAGAGAGAGAGAGGACAGAAGAACGGGGATTAGAGAGAAAGAGTGTGGACAAAGAGAGAGAGAGAGAGAAGTCAGAGAGCAAAAAGAAAGAGAGAGAGAGAGCTGGGAGGAGGTCGAGGGGAGGAGGGGAAGGGGGGGCATGTTTCGATTGGTTAAGAGCACAACGCCCGTGATTCTCCACAGCGGGAGACAAGCTCAAGTATTGACGCCGAGAGAGAGAGAGAGAGAGAGAGAGAGAGAGAGAGAGAGAGAGAGAGAGAGAGAGAGAGAGAGAGAGAGAGAGAGAGAGAGAGAGAGAGAGAGAGAGAGAATCTCTCTCTTTCTTCCACCCTGACTCTCTGCCTTTTTCATTCCCTCAGGTAGACATTAAAACCAAGATGGAGGGGGGTGAGAGAGAGAGAGAGAGAGAGAGAGAGAGAGAGAGAGGGAGAGGGAGAGGGAGAGAGAGAGAGAGAGAGAGAGAGAGAAAAGCAGAGCTGTGTAGGGAGAAAGGAAAGAAGGAGGTGAAGGGAGGGGGAAGGGAGGGGGGCACGAGCCATGGGCTGCCTTCGATTCATCAGCGTTCTCATATGAACGCGAGGCCCCCCCACCCGGGGGACCCCTCGTCTCCGAGCGGCAGCGGCTGCTGTCGAAAATTAATCGCCGCCGCTTTAGTTTTTAATTATCAATTCTGTTTGGGCCCCGAAACCACAGCTTAGGACAGGCTTAAGGTTACTAACAGGGTGTTAAGACGCCAAGAAGGCGTTAGCGTAGCATATAGCGGGGGGATTGGGGGGGGGGGGAGGAGGAACGTTATGTGTTTTGTGTTTTAACGAGGTGTGAAGATCAGAGGAGAAGGCTGTCAGCGTTCAGACGCTGAGCAGCACGCTGCACAAAGTGATAGCTCCGGCCCTGCATCCAAACTTTTTCCTGGATGATATCGTGGGCTCTTCTCTATCTATTCAGAGGAGCTTAAAGGGATAGTTCACCCAACAAATGACTAATGTTCTATCAATTACACACCCTGTGAAGCCTTGAGTTCATGGATTTTTGTTTTGTTTTTAAGTCAAAATTAGAAAATTATTGGCTTAGGAATGCAACAAAAACAAAAAAATCTCTGATCTCTGATCTCTGATGAATTCAAGTCTCCATGGGTGAGTAATTGATAGAAAAAAAGTCATTTTGGGGCTGAACTATCCCTTTAACCACACCCATAGAATCTCTGGGCACGTCACAATTGGCAAACTTTGGGCAAAAAAGATTCTGTGAAAAACATTCTGTGAAAATAGCAGATCTACGTCTGCTACACTATTGCAATACCGTCATTTAAACTTCAAATTACAAAGTTTGAGAAGGACCACCATAACTCTGAAGAGTGTACAAATGGAACCAAATGGACCTGTAGGAGCCATGAATTGGTTCATTGTTATTATGATGTTTATATTTGGTTATGTTATTTATATATTTGGTCAATGCCCTGTCACTGGTGTGTGTGAGTGGATGATTGAGTGACGGGCATAGGGGAGGATAGCTGGTTACCTCAAAAGCGCAACCTGACCACCTGACCAACACTTTTTGTGGACCGCTTTATACACTTTATATTTGCTTTATTGTTTTGATTGCTGTGATCGCCCCTCCCTATGAGTTTAAGCACCTTTAATTACGTTCTTGTTTGTTGCTTTAATAAACCCCTTAAAACGCATCGTTTGGATCCAGTGAATCTCTTTTTGTTTGCAACGCGTCACACAATAGACCTGGCCCATCTCATCGCCTCTCGCGACTTATTTTAGTTTAGTTCTCCTGCAGTCGCATACAGGACCCGTAAGTAAGGGTTCCCAACCCTACACAATGCGTTAAAGTACGAATCAAGCCTCACCGGGTAAAAAATCACTTCCAACGGATCATCACCATCACTTTTTATAGCGTATTTAAATCATACAGTGATGAACTCTCCCTTACACCACTCTTCCCCTGATGAAAGGTAGAAGAGAGAG
>NC_139958.1:10019513-10037013 GCF_963454915.1 Gymnoscopelus microlampas
TCTATATTGCAGTATTGAAACTTAAGTAAAAAATGTGAGTACTTTTTCCACCACTGGTTCTAATGATCAGTTAAGATATCTTTTCGGTGAATTGCTCAGCTCTAGTTATGCATTTCTGTTTCTGGTGTTTGTATAGGTTTGCAACAAAAGAGCTAGCATTACATTGCTTAGCTTGCCTTGATATCATCATTGGTAAGCAATGTTTTATTTTATTTAAAAACAATTTTCTAGTGAATTCAGTAAATTACAAAAACAATAACCACATTAAACCTTTTCTAAAACGTTAAAAATATTTCAAAAATAGCAGAGGAAAAGGCTTATATATTACGGTTAGGTGTGAAGGGAAAAAGGAAGAGGCCAAGTATAGACCCCTGGGGGACCTCGGACTTGAGGGGTTGTATATAGCGTTTAAGTGGTTAATAATGGGATCATCAATCAATCAACCTTAGAAATGAAGGACATGGTTGACCTCAGAAAGGCCTGACAGACAACATCACTAGAGATGTGCAGGTAAACAGTTATAGGAGGGGTCAAGGGTCAAGCAAACGTGACCACGTGATTATAATAAGGCTGGAGGAACAGAGAACATGGAGGGGTCGCGATCCTCACAAGATGGAAATGGGAGAGGTCAAACAGCCTTGTATCAATAGGGCAGTGAAAGGGAGACAGACAGCCGGAAAGCTTAGATGGAGACAGTGTAGGAGAGACATACCGAAGTCTGACGTAATTTACACATCCTACCTGGTTCGTGGTTTTCCACCCCCGTTCTGAATCCCCATAGACGTCTTTAATATCGCGTCAAATAAGAACTGTGTTGCAAAAATAAACAAATGACCCCGGCGGTTTGACTCTTATGGTTATGAAGCATCAATTGACGGTGAGAAAACACTAATGCTACTTCCACCGAATTAGTAAAATTTTCGCCAGAAACAGACTGTATCAAATATGACTGACTGACTATCATAAACGATACAGAGCCTCCTCCCTGACAATATCGCCAAGACAGTTTGTTTATTTTTGGACCACAATTCTTATATGAGATGATTCTAAGATGACCCAATGTTATTCTCCATAGAGAAATGACTTTACGAACCGGGGGATGAACGAGTGACGTCAGGACTTCTGTACTCTATAGCCTCGCGTAGCCAGACTACTGTATATCACTGCGTGGATATGAGTCTGGTGCCTCTATGAGGAAGCTCTTTTTCCAAGGGGGCGGGATCAAAACAATGGCTCTGGAAGCAATTGGTTAGACCTACAACCAACTACCAATCACAGTCTCCCATATTTGAATACTGGGCCCTGATTGGTCACCCCAGACTTCTGGAGCAGGAAATGAATTCACAATGGAGCGGTGCCAGACCCAAATCGCCGAGGGCGTTTTTTTTTTGTACTGGCAGATTCGTCTGGTCCCAGGCTAGGAGAGACAGACAGAAGGAAAGCTGAGGGAGACAGTGTAGGAGAGACAGACAGGAGGAAAGCTGAGGGAGACAGTGTAGGAGAGACAGACAGCAGGAAAGCTGAGAGGGAGAAAGTGTAGGAGAGACATACAGTAGGAAAGCAGAGTAGGAGACATGTAGGAGAGACAGAGAGATATTGACACATACTGAGCACAAGGTATTTAACACATTCAACTAGTTTTAACAAAACTTCATTCAAAACTTTTCAACACACACACACACACACACACACACACACACACACACACACACACACACACACACACACACACACACACACACACACACACACACACACACACACACACACACACACACACACACACACACACACACACACGCATGTACTTAGCACCTCTGGTTGAAATAAATGTGTCCGGTGGACACATTTATACACACAGGAGCACATTTAAGGACCTTTCAATAGAACTGCTCTGAGATAGGGAGGCACAGGGGAAGCTGAAATGTCCAGAGAAAAAAAATGAATGGAATGGAGGAGAAGGGGGTACATGACAAGGGGGGGGGACGAGAGAGAGAGAGAGAGAGAGGGAGAGGGAGAGAGAGATCCCAAGGAGACATTTTGCTCATAATTAATAAATGAAAAATGTTGTTAGTGCAGCTGATCAATAGAGTTGTTAGGGAGAAGGACGGATTGATCGAACGAACAGGGGTGGGGGGGTGTAGGAGGCAGGGAAGTAAGGGTGTGTGTGTGGGGGGCAGGGGAGGGGGGCAGTGGGGCTCTGGTCTTGCGGCCGTTTCCAATTTTCACCCTCATTGAGAACAAAGGAGTCTCCTGAGTCCCATCCACGCTGATAGACACTTAGCACAGACCTGACCCTAATAGGATGGAGAGAGAGAGAGAGAGAGAGAGATGGGGAGCATTTTTTTTTTAAAGTGTGAAGGAAAGGAAGATAGGGCAGGAGAGGAGAGGAGAGGAAGACAGTGTGTGAAAAGGAACGGAAGGTTTCACTAATTTAACCTACTATAGTAACATGTGTCATTCTTAGACATTCTGGCATGATGGTGCACACGGCATGTCTCTTCTTCAGTGTGCTCTGCTGTGTCTATTTTTAAAGCCTACTGTATACTCCTCTCTCTACAGCCCACCTGTGGTGCAGTTATAAAGTGAAGCAAAACAGAACTAGAGAGGCGTCCTGGTGGGGATTTGCACTCTACTGAGTGCAAATCTCCACCAGGAGGCATATCCCTCTGCCAGGGAGCAGTGGTGTAAAGTAACTTTTACTTAAGTACATTTACTTAAGTACTGTACTTAAGTACAGTTTTGAGGTATTTGTACTTTACTTGAGTATTTCCAATTTTCAGTACTTTTGCTTCTACTCCACTACATCTCAGAGGCAAATATTGTACTTTTACTCCACTACAATTATCTGAAAACTTTAGCTACCAGTTACTTTACAGAGATATAAATGATTACATTATAAAACATATATTTACCACTTTAGCCCTATCTTACACCTAGGCTATTTTCAAACATTTTAGTAGTGTCCAGGATTACATAGATATTTGGCACTCCAGGGTGTAAAAAAATGGGGTTACAAAATTGTGGGATAAAAAAAGAATTTAGAGGGGGGGGGGGGGGGAGAAGAGTTAGATCTCTAAAAAAAATAAGCACAAAAAAATAAACACTTCAGAGGATTGTAACAGGTGCAGGGGATATCGGTAATCAGCACAGGTGCAAATAATGTTCCTAATCAGTAGCTGTTCTTTCACATAAAGACACTCTATTACAGAGTTAAACTCCAGACTGGTCACACTTCCTGGCAGAGATGTGCGCTCCACTGAGCATGTGAACCTTTCTAGTGGTTTTTAGTCATGGCTGCCAGTTCCCACCTGATGTCGTGAGGGAGTTCTGACTGCTCCACACCGTACTGAATAACTACTAGCTTGCATAATGTCTTCAGTGTTGGACTTAAATCTAAGATGTACAGACCATCAAAGAAATGGTGGTCTACTTGTGTTTTCCGATCTCCAAAGAGTATACGATCTCCCACCATGCAACAGCACATACAAAACATCTGAGAAGGGCCGTTTCCCTTGAGTTCAACCGTATTCCAGGTGAAGGTCACTGGGTTGAATTTCCACACATCATTTAAGAATTCCCGGCTGTAGCCACCATATATGTAGAGCTCTCCATTGTAGGCAAAGGCTGAATGACCCCGGCGTCCTTCTGGGAGAGGCTGTGCAGGAGGTGTGTTCAGCCAGTTGTTGGTCTCTGTGTCAAACACCCTGATGTTGTTGTAGACTCCCTCGCGCCCACGGCCCCCAAATACAAACATCTTTGTCCCGATGATGGTGGCAGAGTGACAATATGAAAGAGGTAGTGGAGTTCCTCTGGTGTTAATTAAAGCCCAGACCATTGTGGTGGTGTCCAACTTGTACATCTCATTAGTCATTCCAGTCCGCTCCTTGATTCCTCCATAGATATACATGACCTTCTCCAAGACACAGGCTGTGTGGTAGCACCTCGCCTCTGGTACAGTTCCAGAAATCTCAGGCTTGAACCATCTGTGGGAGTCGACATCAAATCCATAGAGCAGGTTGCAGAAAGGATATCCTCCCCAGATGTAGATGCACTCTGCTATAAGTACAGCTGTGTGGCCCCAGCGCCTGGAGGGAACATCAGGGGGACCTTCTCCTCTTCCATTTGTCCATGGGGGCAACTTCCTCCAGCATAGAGACACCGTGTTAAAGATGTGGACTTCCATCTGAACACTGTTCTTCTTAAAAGAGTTTCCTTCAAATGAGTACACCTTGTGTCCGACTACCACAGCAGCCGGGCTGTAATTATCATGTCCTTTCAGATGTATCGTCCAGTGAAACATTTCACACACCAGCAACACTGTGAATCAGTGCAACTAATTTACAGAAAGGTTGTTAGAAGGCAGGGCAATCTATCTCCATAAGTTGCTGAATGTTTTTTTGTTATAAACTAAAATAACGACATTTAAAAGGACAATTACATCTGATGTCATAATGATGTTGTGATATCATTGCGTGATGACATCATTATATGGAATAGCTAATGACATTACTCAACCTAAATGTCTATTTTAGCTAAATCTATGATCTGAATTTTGTCAGTACTATGACATATAAATGACGATATAAATTATTATATTATTATAAAACATACATTAACCACTTCAGCCCTATTTTATACATAGGCTATTTGAAAATAGCTGATCTACAACATTTTAGTACTTTTACTTTTGGTACTTCAAGTGCATTTTGATGCCAATACTTTTGTACTTTTACTCAAGTAACATTTTGAACACGGGCCTTTTACTTGTAACGGAGTATGTTTTATATTGTGGCATTGCTACACATCAAAGATAACACTTAACATGTGCGGATCTCTCCTTTAAATTGTTCATAGCGTCAATATAAGTAAATAAATATATGATAATCTTTCCACAGGAGTAGCTTTTTCATAGTTATCATACATACATGACAGGTGAAATGTATGATGACAAAATTTAAAAAATAGTTATCATAATGAAACTTCCCCAGTTGATTACTTACATGAAGGGAGAGGGGGATGTTTTCCTATATAATGCCTAATTTGCATATTTAAATATACAATTTCAGAAAACTTGTAATACGATAAATCATTGTCTTCATGTAAGTAATCAAATAGGGAAGTTTCATTTTGATAACTATTTTTTAAATGTTGTGATTTTTTTCACCTGTCATGTACGTATGGGGAAAATAACAAAATGTGTGATAACTATGAAAAAGCTGCTCCTGTGGAAAGGTTATCATATATTTATTTACTTATATTGACCCTATGAACAATTTAATATAGGTATGGTTGGTTGACGTGTCCGGTAAAACATGTAAAACAAGGCAGACGCTCAGTCAGAAGTAGGATTGAGCCCCGCCCCCTTTAGGCCCCCCTTGAGCGAGGCACACTCGAGCGGTTGGCCGTCCCGACTGGTGCTTTTACTTGTAACAGAGTATTTCTATATTGTGGTATATTGGTACTTCTTCCACCACTGGTTCTTTTTTATATAATTTGTTTAATGTTGTATCAACAAATAATTGACAAACTAGGCCAAAGTTTGAATTAATGGTGATTTTGATTTTGAAGTCATATAAGCAGGCTGAGACAGGGTTGGATACCCAACAGTGACGAAAAAAGTACTAAAATGTTTTACTTAAGTAAGTAAAAGTAAAAGTATCAATACTGCAATGTAGAACTACTCTGTTACAAGTATTTGCCTCCGAGATGTAGTGGAGTAGAAGTAAAAGTATAGCCAATTGGAAATACTCCAGTAAAGTAAAAGCACCTCAAAATTGTACTTAAGTACAGTACTTGAGTAAATGTACTTGGTTACTTTACACCACTGGATACCCATACGTACATAGCTCTATATCTTGGGTAACAGAATGATGACACACTTTAGAGGTCAACAGCCTGTAAATTCTATGAATTCATTACGACAGGCTGTGTAACCTTAAACCAAATGTACCCGCCGCCCCAAAGGTCATCTGTGTTTGTGTCGTGTGTAGGTGTTTGTGTACAGTGTGTGGCTTGTGTGTGTGTGCGTGCGTGCGTGCTTTGCCGTGTGTGTGGCTGTGTGTGTGTGTGTGTGTGTGTGTGTGTGTGTGTGTGTGTGTGTGTGTGTGTGTGTGTGTGTGTGTGTGCGTGTGCGTGTGCGTGTGTGCTGTGTGGCCGTGTGTGTTTACACACCAGTTTGCATTGTTATGACAACCATCTATCTATCACACCAGTTCTGCGCAACTGACCGGCACACTGCTGTTTCTATGGCAACTTGAGAAAATAAAATGTGTGTGTGTGTGTGTGTGTGTGTGTGTGTGTGTGTGTGTGTGTGTGCATTAGTGATTGGTAATCATCGCAGAAGTCCTCTTTGATTGGTTTTCCGAATCAAATTCAAAATGATTCTTATTGCCACATTAGGTTTGCTCATAATGACCAATTTATCTCTGTGAGGTTGGTTCACTGAATAACATTGGTATGGAAAAAAAGTTAATTAACTAACACATATCTATTCATTATTGCACATGTCGAATGCGTATATGGAATATTCATTCCACAGTGCACCTTTGTGAATGCATAGATAAATGAATATTTGCATTTGTGTTGCGTACACATCAAGCATGCTCTCGCACAGAGGGTGGCAGTATAGACATTCACATAGCCAGTGGTGTAAAAAGTACTCACATTCTTTACTTACTGCAATGTAGAAATATTCTAGTAATAGTCTAAAGTAAAAGTCAGTAATTCAAATCTGTAAAAGTACAAAAATATTGGTATAAAAATGTACTTGAAGTACAACAAGTAGAACATACTCATTATGCAGAATGTCCCATTTCACAAGTTTTCAAGTGTATATGCTCATGCTCGTGTGTGTGCGTGTGCGTGTGCGTGTGCGTGCGTGCGTGCGTGCGTGCATGTGCGCGTGTGTGTGTGTGTGTGTGCGTGTGTGTGTGTGTGTGTGTGTGTGTGTGTGCGTGTGTGTGTGTGTGTGTGTGTGTGTGTGTGTGTGTGTGTGTGTGTGTGTGTGTGTGTGTGTGTGTGTGTGTGTGTGTGTGTGTGTGTGTGTGTGTATGTGTGTTGCACTGGTCCTGGGGGTCAGTCCTCCTCCCACAGACCTCTCAGTGGGGGGGCGTTGGTCTCACTGCCAGGGGGGAAAACAATCATTTGTCATGGTGTGAGGAGCTGGTCTGAATAGGTCAGTCAGGACACAGTGTGAAATCCTCAGTGTCAAGTTCATTCCGAAGACTGTACACAACACATGTAAACTCACTATAGGAACCAAATGGACCCTTACGGTTCCATTTGGTTCTATTCGTGAGTTAACCCATTAAGACCTGCGGCCGATTCTACAAAATGTCTTCTAAATCCTAACTGTTTTTTGAAAAAACGTATGTTGCTATATCAGTGGTTCTCAATCTTTTTCATGTCAAGGACCCCCAAAATGTATATGTATTTGGCCGCGGACTCCCATCTCAAAAGAAGCAAAGATTTGAGTTACAAATGTTTGCTTTAAAACAATATATATTCAAAGATTTGCACAAATGTTAACGATTTCTCAAAAATATTTTTGAATAGCCCAAAGTGTAAAATAATGCTTTTTAGGTCAAATCTAAAAATGACACAGATGCTTCCGGGCAAGTATGTGTGTCATTTTAGATGTTAGCGCTGGCTATTCAAAAATAGCAGATATACAAGCTCACAGCGCGCCACTTCGTGCCGCGAAAGTGTTTGACAATTTTTTTTCTATAATTTTGATTTGTTTTTTTTAACGCAGAAGGTCCTGGGTTCGATTCCCGCCGGGGGACGCTGTTGGCGCTGGGGGGGGGGGGGCGTGTCCTCTCCTGGCCTGGAGAGATGGAGCGGTCACATGAAGCGGTGACCCTCCCTGCAGAGAGGAGGATGTGCTGCGGTGTCCCTCCCAGCAGAGGCAGTGAACCAGATGCTGATGGATGCCATGTTACCCTCTTCTTCCCACTTGAGCTCCTGTGAGATTAGTATTATTCCCAGGAATGTATTTATTTCTTTATTTTTTGCGTTTTCACACACACACACACACACACACACACACACACACACACACACACACACACACACACACACACACACACACACACACACACACACACACACACAGACAGACAGACAGACAGACAGACAGACAGACAGACAGACAGACAGACAGACAGACAGACAGACAGACAGACAGACAGACAGACAGACAGACAGACAGACAGACAGACAGACAGACAGACACTCCACAGTGTGGAATGTCGCCCGGTTCCCCTGAGGTACTGTGACATGATTGGTCAGTGACATGACAACCAATTAAGGCCTCATTAATCAAGCTTCACTTGATGGGTAATATGCTGCTCCATTCTGTGTGTGTGTGTGTGTGTGTGTGTGTGTGTGTGCGTGCGCCTGCGTGTGTTAAAGATAAACAACCTCAGAGGATCAGAGAGTGAGCATGTTTGAGCGTGCATGGTGTGAGTATGTGTGTGAAAATGTGCACGTGTGAGTGCACTCTTATGTTGATATGTGTGTACTGCATACTGTATGTGTGTACTGCATACTGTATGTGTGCGCTTGAACGTGTGTGTGGATGATCTAGTGCAGTGGTTCCCAAACTGGAGGTCGGGACCCTCAGGGGGGGTCCCCAAATTATTTTGTGCGGGTCGCCAGATGATTAGCTTCATGTGAAACGTTGTGTTTTCACTAAACAGTGAACAAACCAACATACAGTGTATACAGGGTATCTGCACGTTTCTAGACAATTTAATGACTTTTAAGACCTTATTAATACCAAATTGGCCAAATTGTCAAATATTACGTAAGAAAGAGGCAAACATCGTGAAAATAGCCGATCTACAAGCTCACAACGCCTCGCAGTGTGAGGCGTTGTGAGCTTGTGGTGCGGCTATTTTCAAATGTGATCATTTTGGGGGGTCCTCAGTTCAAATAACATGATTATTTTGTGGGGTCGCGGCCTTTGGGAACCCTTGATCAAGTGGTTGGCCCTGTTCAGACCGGGAGCCCAAATCCAGCCCCAAATCTGATTTCCAATCCAGTTCCAGATTGGAGTCACATTGGTTGTATGCAGTCTGAACAGTGCTAAAAGGCCTGAGCACTATAATGACTGAAAAAATATAGTTTAAATAAATTACAATGGTTAACGATATAGTTATAGTTATTGTTATTGTTTAGAATCCTTTAGGAATGTGATTCAAATCTGATTTGCAAAAATCAGTTTCCATGTGTTTTTCCTTCCTCTGTTGTTCAGAGTGACTGCATACAAAACTATGTAGTGTAACTCTGAGAGTTACACTACATAGTGTGTACACATGTGTACACTCCCAGAGTTAAACTAACCCTGGGGATTGTACAGTGTACATGGGATAACGCTGGCACAGTATGTCTAGCATGGCTGATATAGTGTGAGTTGGTCCTCTAAAAATAAACGTGTTTTGCAGCAGATAGACCTGAGGGCCTCCAGCCATGGCAGAATGGAAGTATTGACGAGATACGCACACACACACACACACACACACACACACACACACACACACACACACACACACACACACACACACACACACACACACACACACACACCGATCTACAAGCTCAAAACACGTCGCACTGCGACGCATTTTGAGCTTGTAGATCTGCTATTTTTTTAATTGGAATCCAGTTGTTTTTGTTTGCAATTTTTGAATTGGAATCCTGAAAAGTTACATTTTCATTTTATTTCAAATGCATTTAGTTACTGCAGATACTTATGTTAACTTTAATACAAATACATTGGACATAAAAAAGACAATAGAATTTTAATTCTAATCATTAAGCTACTAATATAGACTGAAGTAATTAAAGAGGGTCATGTTTGCATGTTTGGAATTGTAACAGCTGAAATCAATGATATATACTGTATGAGATCCGATATTAACCTGTGGGCCGCATTAGGTGAAGGTGGGGGCCGCATGTGGCCCCCGGGCCGCCAGTTGCTCATGTATGGGCTAGACACACTGTGTTGCTATGAGGTCAGATGGAGGTCTTCACTACAGTAAACAGTTGCTTTCTGAACATGGAGGAGGTTGACCTCACTGGGAAAAAAACACTCCTCCATAATTCATTCAGTACAGAAGCCACGGCAGCCACTGAGGAGAGGAGAATGTCATCATATAATATGTCATCATATGACATATGACATATTATGGCATATGTCAAGAATGTTCTTTAGTGTAAATTGATGTAGGCTAATGTTTTTCTCATGTAATCTGAGATTAGGGCTGAATTTAGTCAGAAGTGTTCAGGTGGTTAGAACCTGAACTATTGAATTACTATTCTTTTGTATTTTATATCTTATATTATCAATTCACCTTCACCCTTCACCTATCCCATAACCCCGGAGGGTCGTTGGGGCACCACAGACGATCTGTTGACAAGCTCTCTCCATCCCTCTCTGTCCTCGGCAGCTCTCATTGCCTCACTGAGTTTCAAGTGAGTCCATTCTCCGATGTTATCTTCCCATCTTTTCTTCTGTCTCCCTCGTCTCCTGCCACCTTGTACGGTGCCTTGCAGGATGGTCTTTGCAAGGCATGAGGATCTGGTGATGTGTCCGTACCACCTCAGTTTTCGCTTTATGACAGTAGTAAACAGGTCATCGTGTGGGCCGATGGCTTGGCTGATCTTTTGCCGGACTTCCTCGTTGGTGACATGTTGGGTGTAGGAAATACCCATGAGTCTTCTGTAGCATCTCATCTCCATGCTCTGTATTCTCTTCTGGAGCTCTGCTGTAAGGGTCCAAGTTTCACAAGCGTATAGAAAGATTGATATTACAAGTGAGCGCATTAGTCTCATTTTTGATGCCAGACTGATGTTTTTGTCTTTCCATATGGGTATCCATATGGGTGTCCTGGGTACGACGTTAAACTGCATCCGATCTGGAGAGGGATGGGCGCCGCCAAGTTTAATTACCCAAGACACACCACATGATATTATTAATTATCTTCTATGGTACTTCTCTCTCTCTCTCTTTCTCTGTCACTCACTCTGTTACTCACTCACTCACTCACTCACTCACTCACTCACTCACTCACTCACTCTCTCATCTCTCTGGTTTGTCTTTTCTCTCCCATCTCCTTGCCACGTTTGTCTTCTTTTGCCGTTTACACACACACACACACACACACACACACACACACACACACACACACACACACACACACACACACACACACACACACACACACACACACACACACACACACACACACACACACACACGCCATACAACCAGGCAATTAGGGCTCGGGTCCATGGAAGCTTCAGTACAATGGAACTCAACATGCAGCCTATTGATTGGCTGCTGCAGCATAACAGAGAGGGGCCATGCTAAGGAGACACGGGGTGAACGTGTGTGCATGTGCATGTGCATGTGCATGTGCATGTGCATGTGCATGTGCATGTGCATGTGCATGCA
Source organism: Gymnoscopelus microlampas (assembly GCF_963454915.1). Taxonomy (NCBI): domain Eukaryota; kingdom Metazoa; phylum Chordata; class Actinopteri; order Myctophiformes; family Myctophidae; genus Gymnoscopelus; species Gymnoscopelus microlampas. The sequence continues at coordinate 10,030,975 of NC_139958.1, forward strand.
TGTGTGTGTGAGAGTGTGGGGGGGGGGTGGTTGAAATCTGGTGACAATAAAAACATGCATTTGCATGCATGTATATATGTGTGCAGTAATAACAGTGTCAACTTAAGTGTGTGTGTGTGTGTGTGTGTGTGTGTGTGTGTGTGTGTGTGTGTGTGTGTGTGTGTGTGTGTGTGTGTGTGTGTGTGTGTGTGTGTGTGTGTGTGTGTGTGTGTGTGTGTGTGTGTGTGTGTGTGTGTGCATGTGCGTGTGTGTGTGCAGTTGCATGTTTTGCTGTTGCAGTGCAGAGGATTCAGGGTTCATGTGGAGATCATGATACTAATGATTAAGGCGTCCTCTGTCAAATATATTGATGGTGTGTGCGTGTGCGTGTGCGTGTGCGCGTGCGCGTGCGCGTGCGCGTGCACCAGCCTTTTCCTTACCTTTACATGATGTTAGTATGTCCTAGGACGAGTAGTACAGTAGAACATTTTCCTGTCTCTCTCCACTATCACAATCAAATAAATGAATAGTGCTGATTTAGTCATTTAACCACTTAAACCCCACATGGTTGAGTGGAGTCCCTCACGGCTCCGTCTATACCATAGTGTCACAGTCACAGACTTTGCCTGTCTAGGTGTTGTATTTCTATGTTGTGTTCTTGTTCTAGTTGTTTTGGTTCTTTGTTCTCGTCTTCCCCAGCTGTATCTCATGTGTAATCAGCCCTCATGTGTATATTAGTCTTTTGTTCCCCAGTCGGACCATTGTTTGTGTGGCATCGTTTGTCAGTATGTTCACCTGTATTCAAATCCCAATCATGGGTTTTGAACACTATTCTGCCTGGCTGTGTGCATGTGGGTCCTCTCACCACACTACCACACCGTGACAACTAGTGTCTTTTCTATTGCGCTATGACACGTTGTGAGCTTGTCGATCGGCTATTTTCTGCGAATACGGATGCTGGGGTTTAAAGCGGTTAAAAGATAATTCATAGCGTTTTGTATAGTTGTACTGTATGTGTTGTACTAATGATAATGTGTTGTGGTGACAAAATCCCAGGGCACACCTGGACTTGTCTCACGACACACCAGTGTGGCTCGGGAAACCGTTAGAGAACCCTTGATTTAGGCCAGGGATGTCAAACTCATTTTAGCTCAGGGGCCACATGGAGGAGGACCAGAGGGCCAGAGGGCCGGGGGGGCACATGCACGGGACACATGCACGCGCGCGCAGCGCGCGTGCATGGGTCCCTCCCGCGCGCGCGCGCGAAGCGTGCGCGCGCGCGCGATTTTTTTCGGGTTTACCGTGGATAAAGTTACTTTTTTTGTTACTTTATTGCGGTTTTAGGGTTAGGGTTGTTAGGGTTGTTAGGGTTATTTAATTCTTTCTTTTGGATAAAATCCGCCTATGGCCGGACCGGTAAAATCATGTCATAATAACTAATAATAACAATAACAACAACTTCAGATAGTTTTCTTTGTTTACTTTACTTAGTCTTAAAGTACAAGCACATTCTGAAAATGTAAACTTCACAAATAATCCTCTTATTTGGAAAAAAAAAGGGCAATATCAAGAACACACTCTTCTAGGTATCAAATACCTCATATTAATGCTGTGCTAACTCAACAAACCATACAAAGTACAAACTGAGGTAGGAACAATTAAAGAGGGTTGAGTACCCCCTGCCTTGTAGGCAAAAAAGTGCAATATCAAGAACACAATGCCTCAGTGATTGAAACTTAGACTTCATCTCAGTGTATCTACAAATCCATAAAACTTTAAGTCACAGCCTATCTGGGATTGAACAAAAATACAAAATAAATAATAAATGAATAAAACAACTCTTCTAGGTATCAAATACCTCATATTAATCCTGTGCTAACTCAACAAACCATACAAAGTACAAACTGAGGTAGGAACAATTAAAGAGGGTTGAGTACCCCCTGCCTTGTAGGCAAAAAAGTGCAATATCAAGAACACAATGCCTCAGTGATTGAAACTTAGACTTCATCTCAGTGTATCTACAAATGATAATCCATAAAACTTTAAGTCACAGCCTATCTGGGATTGAACAAAAATACAAAATAAATAATAAATGAACAACTCTAGGTATCAAAGGTATTAATCCTGTGCTAACTCAACAAACCATACAAAGTACAAACTGAGGTAGAAACAATTAAAGAGGGTTGAGTACCCCCTGCCTTGTAGGCAACACTAGAAAACTAAAAGCTGTGCATTGCATGAACAATTTCAACAAACCAAACTTATGAAATTAGGTGACTGACATCACATCATTACAGTAAATCACACACTGTTCACTGTCTTTACATGTCCACAGAAGGCAATACTTTTCACAGAACTATATCAGGGCAGGGTGCAGTCTCTCATGCAACATTTTAAGTGGGGTGTTACACATTTTTTATTTCACTCCTGAAACCTGGCATCTTTTAGCTTTCACAAGTGCGTCAATATCAGGCGTCACATCCTGAGTGGCAGCCAATTTCAGAATGCTACTCAAGTGTTCGGTCGTGAGCCGAGAGCGCAGCTTTGTTTTATTGATGTTCATAATAGAGAACACTTGCTCACAAACATATGTGGTTCCAAACATACACAACACTTTTGCAGCATGGGCTGTCAAGTTGGGGTAACGCGCAGGCAAGAGATACTGATAAAATGTGTCCAAGCCAGCCGTGGCAAACTTGTCCTTCAAATCTGAGTCACACTGCAAGTCTATTATCTCAAGTTGGATGTTTACGGGTAGATCAGAGGCATTAGCGGTGAATGGAGAGGAAAAAACTTTGAAGTCTTTCTCCAGTTCAACAAAAATCTGAAAGCGTTGCTCAAATTCCTGGGATAGCCCCGCTATTTTCTCTTTGAACCGCTTCATGTCTGCGCCGCGACGTGTCGCGCTGCTCGCGCACACATCTTTCAGACAAGGAAAGTGAGCAGCATCACCACGTGCGAGTTGTGTTTCCCACAAAGACAGCTTCAACTTGAACGCACATATGTTGTCATAATACTGTGTGACAACTTTGTTGCGCCCTTGCAGCATTATATTCAACTTATTCAAGTGCTCTGTAACATCCACCATAAATGCAAGGTCCTGCATCCATTCTGTGGATTGGAATTCTAACACTGGTTTGCCCTTTTTTTCCATGAACTGTTCAATTTCCCCTCGCAATTCAAAGAAACGCTTCAGCACATTGCCTCGGCTTAACCATCTTACCTCGGTGTGGTATGGAAGCCCATGGTTGATGTCATTCTCTCTGAGAAGGCTGTCAAACTGACGGTGATTTAGGCCTCTGGATCGGATGAAATTAACCGTTTGGATGACCAACTTCATGACGTTATCCATCTTTAATGACTTGCAACACAAAGCCTCCTGGTGCAAAACACAGTGAAAAGTCCAAAAATCACGTCCTCCATTTGCAGTCTGCACTTTCTCCCTGAACTTTGTCACAACACCTGCTTTTCTCCCGACCATTGAGGGACAACCATCTGTAGCCAGGCTGACAGCACGAGCCCAGTCCACTCCGACCCTGTCCAGGGCCCCGACGAGTGCAGTGAAAATATCAGCAGCTGTGGTTGTATCCGTCATTGGGACCAATTCAACAAACTCTTCGGTGACTGTCATAGTGTCATCAACTCCACGGATGAATACAGCCAGTTGAGCAATATCTGTAATGTCGGTGCTTTCGTCAATTGCGACTGAAAACGCAATGAATGACTGTACTTTGCGCTTCAATTGGCTGTCCAAATCCGCTGAAAGATCAGTAATCCTGTCTGCAACTGTGTTTCTTGCCAGGCTGATATTTGCAAAAGTCTGGCGCTTTTCAGGGCACACGATCTCTGCAGCCTTGAGCATGCATGTTTTCACAAATTCCCCATTACTAAATGGCTTTGAGGACGCAGCTATTTCATTAGCAATAACATAGCTGGCTCTCACTGCAGCGTCACTTATTTCTCGGCTACGAGTAAATGCTGACTGCTGTTTTTTCAGACCCGCCAACAATTCTTTCACCTTCTCTTTTCTCATTTCTCCTTGAATGTTTTGGTATTTGTCGGCATGATGCTTCGTAGTGTAGTAGTGGCGACGAATGTTATATTCTTTCATAACTGCAATATCTTTTGAACAAACCAAACACACAGCTTTCCCATTAACTTCCGTGAATAAATATGAGGATGTCCATTTTTCTTGAAACACTCTGCACTCTGAGTCCACTTTTCTCTTCTTTGATAAGGCCATTTTGGGCCAGCAGTCTGGGAGCCAAAGCACGTTGGGTCGTAAGCTAATGTTGACAAGTTAGTTCCTGGTTCCCACCGGTCCACATGTGTTCGCTGGAAGCAGCGGTGTGAGATGTATTCGAACGCCTCGTCCCTAAACACGCTCGCCCCGGGTATTTCCGGGTGGCTCGGTCGGCGAAAAAAATGGGGGCGAGTGTGTTTTGGGGCGACGTTTTTCGGCGAAAGACTCGTCCCAAAACACCATCGCCCCGGGTCTAATCCGGCGGCCACGGTCCGCGAAAAAAAATGGGGCAGTGTGTTTTTGGACGAGCGTTCCATTTTCCCCCCGATTTTTTTTTTTTTTTTTTTGAAAAAAAAAATTTTTTTGAATTTTTTTATGCTTTTCAAAATCATCTCGCGGGCCGGATTAAACTAGTTAGCGGGCCTGATCCGGCCCGCGGGCCGTATGTTTGACATCCCTGATTTAGGCGGACGGACGGATAGACAGAGAGGTCAGCAGAGAAGGAGAGCGAGACAAGAGAGAAGAGAAAGAGGTAAAGAATGTAAGGTAACCATGACCCTCCTTCCTCCATGTGTTCATGCATCAGCCTCCTGTTGGACACCTCATTTCCCCCCTGCACCCCTCGCCCTCTTCTTCATCCTGTGACCAGCATTGCCATGTCCGCTTATTATAAGCCGCTGTGGGCTTGTTTTTCTGATCACTGTATGTGATCATGCGGCTTACAGTATAGTCGCTTCTCTCGTGCTTGTTTTTGTAGACCTGATTGCTTATTTCTCTCGCAAAATCTGGCAAGGTTGGGGGGCAGGCGTGTGCGATGGACGAACGGACGGACGGACGCAAGCACGGAGCGCCAAAAGATGACTTTGGCCCCTCGAAACGAGGGCTGCCGTAATTCACCGCCCCCCCGCCTGCCGTCGGGCCGTCAGCCCCTCAAACCGCTGTGGGCGATGGATGCGGCGGTGAAATACGGGCGGTCCCCCTTATTATCCGTCCCCGCGGCCCACTCCCACACAACGTTAGCCCCGGAGAAATGGGAGACGGAGACACGGGGTTAATAGAACGATCTTCCCTTTTTTAATTGAAAAAGTTAAACGGTGCTGCGGCGAGGGCGGACAGGGGGCAAGGCTGTTATTAAGGGGGGGTTGGGTTGGGGGAGGGGGTGAGGGAGGGGGACCTTGTAGGAGGGTTAATGAGGACATGAAAGGGTACGTATAGAATGCTGCGCGTAAAGGGTTAACTGTGTGTGTGTGTGTGTGTGTGTGTGTGTGTGTGTGTGTGTGTGTGTGTGTGTGTGTGTGTGTGTGTGTGTGTGTGTGTGTGTGTGTGTGTGTGTGTGTGTGTGTGTGTGTGCGTGCGTGCGTGCGTACGTGCATGTGTTTCTGTGACAAAGTCAAATAATGTCTATTTTCTCTGTGTGTCTATCTACAGTAGCTATAGCCTTTAGAAAGGCCTAACCAGGGACAGAGATCACATATTAGCCATGGCTGGAAACCATAAAACAGTCGCATGACTTTATAACTTGATGTTTTCTGTATTGTCCCTGTCAAATAAACATTTAAACGCGCACACACATATAAACGCACACACACACACACACGCACGCACGCACGCACGCACGCACGCACGCACGCACACGCACACGCACACGCACACACACCCTCCCCAGTCCCATCTTGACACTGTATAATTTATGAATGTACAGAGGGTGTGTGGACTCTGGGTAATGTTTGTGATCAACCATTAGTGATGTGTTTCATTTCTCTGTAGGAAACACCAGAGTGTTGGGGCTGTCTGTTAACGTTATACAGCATCATGGC
>NC_139958.1:10039513-10142013 GCF_963454915.1 Gymnoscopelus microlampas
ACGTTAGCCGTTCGTTGATGCTTCATACCCATATGAGGCAAACTGCCGTGCTCTTTTGTTTGTTTTTGGAACACAGTTCTTATATGACACGATATTAAACTCATCTATGGGAATTCAGAATGGGCGGGGGAAAAAACATGCTAGGATGCATGACTTACGTCAGACTTCGGTGCTCTATACTATCCTTCATTAAAAAAAAATCCCAAACATATCTTCAAAAATTATGACTTTTTACTAAAATAACCTTGTTTCTTTTTTTTTTTACAGTGTTGTGTCCACAATGCAACACTGATGGAATACATCAACCATTGGTCATTGTTCTATAGTTGACATGACAAATGACTCACCGGGCAAACAGCAGGCTGGTCAATGGTTAAACCATGGAACAATGTCAATGAAGGGAGTGTGTGTGTGTGTGTGTGTGTGTGTGTGTGTGTGTGTGTGTGTGTGTGTGTGTGTGTGTGTGTGTGTGTGTGTGTGTGTGTGTGTGTGTGTGTGTGTGTGTGTGTGTGTGTGTGTGTGTGTGTGTGTGGGTGGGTGGGTGGGTGGGTGGGTGGGTGGGTGGGTGTGTGTGTGTGTGTGTGCGCGCGTGCGTGCGTGCGTGCGTGCGTGCGCGCGCGCCTGTATTGCTACTGTATGCGTGTCAGGGCCAAATGTCCCCACAAACCTTCCCTGTTTCATCTCTGTACTGATAACCGGTGGTGGAAGAAGTACTCACATATTTTACTTAAGTAAAAGTAGCAATACCACAATATAAAAATACTCTGTTACAAGTAAAAGGCACGTGTTCAAAATGTTACTTGAGTAAAAGTACAAAAGTATTGGCATCAAAACATACTTAATGTACCAAAAGTAAAAGTGCTAAAATGTTTGAAAATAGCCGATCTATAAGCTCACAACGCGTCGCATTGCGACGCGTTGTGAGCTTATAGATCGGCTATTTTCAAATAGCCTATGAATAGGGCTAAAGTGGTTAATGTATGTGTTACAATGTGATCATTTATATCTGCAAAGTAACTAGTAACTAAAGTTTTCAAATAATTCTAGTGGAGTAAAAGTACATTATTTGCCTCTGAGATGTAGTGGAGTAGAAGTAAAAGTACTGCAAACTGGAAATACTCCAGTAAAGTAAAAAAACAACAACCTAGTACAGTACTTGAATAAATGTACTTAGTTACTTTCCACCATTGCTGATCTCTGCTAACACACCATGATGCTGTTGTCAACACGGACTCTATTTACCAGTTTGTCTTCCATGAAGTGGTCCGCACCTTTAACTCTGAGCTTAGAGCAGTGGTTCTCAACCTTTTCAGGCCTCGCACCCCCAAAATTAATTTGAACCCCCCCCCCACCCTGACCAGCACTTACATTTTGTTCGAAACTCAGTTCCACAGACAATTATTGTGAAAATAGCAGATCGACAAGCTTCACAACGCCTCACGTTGCGAGGCGTTGTGAGCTTGTAGATCGGCTATTTTCGGCCTCTTTCTTATATTATTTGACAATTTGGCCAATGTTTGACCAGTTCTTATAGTATAGTTTATTGCCTCCTTCTTATATTACTTGACAATTTGGCCAATGTTTTTTATAGGAGGTTGTTGATTACTTTTGTTCTTTTCTTCCTTTTTGTTTGAGGTATTGGAAAGGTCCTTAAAATGCCACTTCACTGTCATCTGGGGACCCCACAAAATCATGTGGGGACCCCCCTGGGTTCAGAACCACTGGCTTGGAGGAGGCTTTCATGACCAAAGTCATTAAATACCAGCCGCCCCTAAATACCATATCAGAGCTAAGTTATATAGTGTAGGTGCAATCTACTTGTTTTTTTGTTTTTTTGCAGCCTAGGACATGTCCATAGATTGGGAGGCTTCAGTGGTGGAAGAAGTATTAGAAGTACTTAGCAATACCACAATATAAAAATACTCTGTTAAAAGTAAAAGGCCTTGTGCACAAAATGTTACTTAGTACAATATTTGCCTCTGAGATGTAGTGGAGTAGAAGTAAAAGTATAGACAATTGGAAATTGTACTTCAAATTTGTACTTAAGTACAGTACTTGAGTAAATTTACTTACTTACTTTACACCACTGCTTCCGACAACTTGGGATGGCCAAAACAGCAGCTAAACGGCTTGCAAACATTCGGCGCCGTCTCTTCTCATTGTTGTCAAGGCGAAGATATTGTTATAATTATAGCCTGAGGGGTGTTTGTGTATTGTCCAGGATTTTGCTGACTGTATCTTTTACAGCACATCATTGTAATATTTGTGTCCCTGTACTTCTCATGTGTGGACATAAATAAATAATTAATGTGTGTGCGTGTGTGTGTGTGTGCGGTATCGTGCACAAAACAAACACATACTCACACATAAGCAAATACACACTGATCCGCTGACACACTTGTCCATCCACTTGTACACACCATCATGCTTACACAGAGACACACGCACACATGGCCACATACACACATGCAGGCATAGACCGACACTTTGTATCACTTTCTCATTGTTATGTTTCTTAGACCCTATTCATCACACTCACTCACGCACGCACGCACGCACGCACGCACGCACGCACGCACGCACGCACACACACACACACACACACACACACACACACACACACACACACACGCACACAACACAGCCTTTGTTTCAGGTGAGTCTGCAACAGTCAATGATTAAGCAGTCAAGCATCAGAAGGTGAACTGGCTTCTGGGTCGATGTTTATACTGGATGTTTGGAGAGGTATTGATCATCATTCAAACAGCTCATTTCCTTATCTACACATGATTAATACATAATGTCACTTAACAGGCTTAAAGTCCAACCGGCGGCTTAACATCTATACTCTCTATGAATCAGTGGTGTAAAGTAACAAGTACATGTACTCAAGTACTGTACAGTTTTGAGGTACTTTTACTTTACTAGAGTATTTCCAATTAATTATTAATCGATATTGTTTTTATAATCAATTAAATCAGTGGTTTTCAAGCAACCAGTGGTCCTTGAGGGGGTTCCAGGTGGTCCCCAGCTAAATGATGGAGAGTTGGAAACCAAATGGACCGTTATAGATCTATAACTCTTGAGAGCGTAAAATGAAACCGAATGGACCCGTAAGGGTCCATTCGGTTTCATTTTACGCTCTCAAGAGTTACATTATTGTTAAACATCTGCATTACTTAATTAAATAATCGTTATTTTGATCAACATGTGCCTGTTATCTGTCCTATGGTGCCAACATGCAATACAGCATGGAATTGTGGACACAATCTCATCCAACGACAACAAAATACTCTAAGTTTTGGGTCTGAGAGTGTAAATCTCATCAAACAGTGGTCCGTGGCTCAGATGGCCAATAAATAATGGACCTTGATATGAAAAGGGTTGAAAACCACTGCATATACATTACACAATGTAAACAAATGAACAGCACTCATCAACTATACTGTACTGAGTCCAGAAGGTCAAACCCTTGATTTAACATCATGGCTGGTGTATTTATGAAGCATTTAACAGACAGACAGGGTCCATACTATGATGGATCACAGACTTATATAATATATAATGTCACTTCTCTGTTTCTCTGTTCTTTGCTTTCTCTGTGTCTCTTGTCTGATTGTCTCTCTAATGAATGAGTTTGTTGTCCTGTGTGTGTGTGTGTGTGTGTGTGTGTGTGTGTGTGTGTGTGTGTGTGTGTGTGTGTGTGTGTGTGTGTGTGTGTGTGTGTGTGTGTGTGTGCGCGTGAGTGAGTGCACGTGAGACTGTGTGTACATGTGATTGATACTGGTCATCTCAAGTCACGAACATGAGGAAATTGATCATCCAGAGCGACTTCTGCAATCAGAGAAGACACCACCCAACCCCCGAGACCCCCCCCCCCTCTCTCTCTCTCTCTCTCTCTCTCTCACTCTTATGATCTGTTGACAATCATTTGTAGAAACAACATGAGAGAAGAGAAGAGAAGAGCAGTGGTGGAAAAAGTACTCAGATATTTTACTTAAGTAAAAGTATCAATACTGAAATATAGAAATACTCCGTCACAAGTAAAAGTCCGGAATTCAAAATTTAATTGAGTAAAAGCACAAAGGTATTGGTATCAAAATGTACTAATATGTTTGAAAATAGCAGATCTAAATGCGACGATGCGACACGTTGTGAACTTGTAGATCGGCTATTTACAAATAGCCCATGTATAAAATAGGGCTGAAGTGGTTAATGTATGTTTTATAATGTAATAATCTATACCTGCAAAATTGAAAATACTCCAGTAAAGTAAAAAATACCTCAAAATTGTACTTCCAGTACTTGAGTAAATGTACTTGGTTGCTTTACACCACAGAAGAGAAGAGAAGAGAAGAGAAGAGAAGAGAAGAGAAGAGAAGAGAAGAGAAGAGAAGAGAAGAGAAGAGAAGAGAAGAGAAGAGGTGATTGAAAAGTGTAGGAGGGGTGGGGCGGTGACATCAGAAGGACAGAGTGAGGGAGGGAGTATAAGGCAGGGAGAGAGAGAGAGAGAGAGAGAGAGAGAGATGAGTGATAGATAGGGGGAATGAGGGATAGAGGGAGGGGAGGTGGGGAGTATATAGGTTATAGAATCGAGGCCATCTCCCATCATGTAATACCTCCATTCATCTTCCTCTCCTCTCAAATGGAATGCGTTTGACCCCTCAGCCTTCGGCCACATCCAACCAGTGACCACATACAGTATACTAACTGCCTCATAGCCTGGAGCCGTGCTTCTCACAGTGGCGTCCAGGGACCCCTCGGGTTCCTGCAGGGGGTTCGAAATAGACCCTTATAGCAGTGGTTCTCAAACTTTTTCATGTCAAGGACCCCCAAAATGATATGTATTTGGCTGCGGCCCCCCATCTCAAAATATGTTGTTCCAGGGACCCCCAGAAGCAATGATTTGAGTTAAAAATGTTTGCTTAAAAATATATTCAAAGCTTTGCACAGATTTTCAAGATTTTTCAAAAATAGCAGATCTACAAGCTCATAGCGCGGCACTCGGTGCCGCGCTATGAGCTTGTAGATCTGCTATTTTTAGATCTGCTATTTTTCAAATTGTAAAAGTGGTTAAAATGTTTGTGATTGCTATATTAACACATTTTGCTGGGGACCCCCTGGAACCCCTCCAAGGACCCCTGACGGTCCCCGGACCCACCCTGGGCAAGACCTGGGATGTTGGTTGTCTAGGAAGTTGACAACCGGAAATGGTTGAATTTGGCAGAAGTACCGCCCAAGGAAATGACGTTGATGCTTTACAAATCTGTTAACATTCTCCGTGAATGAAACAAGTGTTGTGATTGGTCAAAAAAAAATGTTTCCGGGGGAAACGGAAATCCTGTCCACTCAGGACTTCCTAGACACTCGCTGCTTTAGGTCGTGACCAGGCTCTTCTCTTCGCAGATGAGTGAGGCTGGGACCGAGGTTACCCCGGACCCCACTTTGAGAACCAATGCCTTATAGGTCTGTAACTGAGAGTGTACAAAATGAAAAGTAAAAGGGTTCCATTTGTTCTCTCTCTGAGTTATAAGAGGTCCTTGAAATGAAGGAAAAGTTTCAGAAGCACTGGCCATGAGCACACGTTCACTGTACAACTCAAAGACACATAAAAACCAGTTGGTTTAGAAACCAGGATATAGCAACTTTTTCAAAAAACTCTCAGGATTTAGAACAGTGGTTCTCAAAAATAGCAGATAATACAAGTGTCATGCTGACAGATAACGTGCCCGGGACGTGAAGGGCCAACCTTTACTTTACTTTATAGAAGGCAGGCCTTGCCAGCCACCACTTTGATATTCTGAGTGTAAAGATAACAACTTCAGAATTCTCCCAGCGCTCATCTGAGAGCTGGTCTAAGCATGCTGCCTTGTTGTGGAGCGAATCGACCTCGCGAAATTATCAGGCTTGTATTTTGTTTTATATATCATTAATTTGCTGTTCTTTTATTCACATATTATAGAGGGAATCTCCCTTGTTTTCAATAAAAATGCCTTGCTCAGGTTAACGGTAATTTCTGTGTACTGTATGTCGTCTATAAACTGGACTTTAGGGTTTTATTGAACCATAGATTGACAGGACCACGGCACAACAGCCGGGCACTGAAAAGTGTGTGAGAGTGTCACGCTGACTGCTTATTCATTTGTATTATAGCTGGTTTTTCAGTCTCTATTCCTTTTGATTTTGTGTGCATGTTTGCTTTTCTTTATTATTTCATTTTGAGTTGCAGTTTTTGAAGCCAGTCTGTGGTAGCAGTTTCAGCTGTTCAGCATGGAGGACTCCTATTGGATAAGTGAGTGGAACAGGTGCAGGGCATGAGCTAATTAGGAAGGCTCTCCCTATTTAATAGCCACTGTTGCAGGGTGAGCCAGTTGTGTTCTGACCACGGAAAGGCACAGATCTACATGTAAGGACAGAAGAGGAAGGACCTGGACTCCAACTGGACCCCCCCACCCCCCATTGGAAAGGGAAGTACTGTGCACCAGACACTTTCTTCTGCTTTGATTGGATTTTAGACATTGGAACCCCTGGCATTTAATGACTCTGCATCTTACAGTTTTAAATGGCTTTTAACACTGGACTGCTCTGAAAGACCCCTTTCCCCATTTGGACATTGGATTTGGGGGTCCACGGACAAATACATATACTTTTTGGGGTCCTTGGCACGAAGATGTTACAGAACTACTGATTTAGAAGGCATTTGGTCACATGCATTTTAGATTTTTTTGGATATTCAAAAATAGCAGATCTACAAGCTCATAGCAGCAGCACCGAGTGCCTCGCTAGCAAATCTTTCAATATATATATTTTTAAAGCAAACATTTGTAACTTAAATCTTTGCCTCTGGGGGGTCCCTGGAAGAAAATATTTTGAGATGGGGGGTCCGCGGCCAAATACATATCATTTTGGGGGTCCTTGACATGAAAAAGTTTGAGAACCACTGATATAGCAACATATATATATATATTTTCTTTTAAGAAAACTGCTAGGATTTAGAAGACATTTTGTAGAATGGGCCTCAGGTCTTCATGGGTTAATGGGTTAAGGCACTTAACTCCTTCTTTGTTCTCATGGAGCGGCCGAGAGGCCTCCAGTAACTGGCCTGCAGGTGCTTATGTACCGTACTGACTCTATGAGGGTAAGGTTATTGTGGTGCTGAACAAAATGCCTCCTCAGCAAGCCTTCCCTGGGTAAAAATAAAGGCTCTGATAAATCACCTTCTTTCAAAATGGGGCAGTAAGAGGCAGTCTAACCCTCAAAAGATGTCCCTGCTCTCTTCCCCCCCCCCAAAAAAATAACATCAGAAGTGAGTTTTTTTTCTGGACAAACTGCAGTATTCACAGACAGTGGTGGAAAGTAACTAAGTACATTTACCCAAGTAGCCTACTGTACTTAAGTGCAATTTTGAGGTATTTGTACTTATACTTAGTATTTCCAATTTCCAATTATTTTATTTCTACTCCACTACATCTCGGATCCACATATTGTACTTTTACGCCACTGCAATTATTTGAAAACTTTAGTTACTACTTTGTAGATTTTGATTATTATTACAAAACATACATTAACCACTTCAGCCCTATATACATTTCGGCCATTTGAAAATAGCCGATCTACAAGCTCACAACGTAAGAGAGCATTGCTGATAGCTGATACACATCTCTCTGTAGATATCTCTCTTCTCCTCCTCCTCACTCTCTCCTCCTGATCCCCTCCCTCCCTCACAGAGCCAGTTCAGTGTCAGATGTCTTATCCAGATTGTACTCTTGTCCATCTGTTACAACTTAAACCCATAATTCTTCAGCTGACCGGTCGGGGTGTCCCCCATGGGTCTATACTTGGTTCCGTCCGTGTTTCCCCTCTTACATAATCATTGCATAATCTCTGCATTCCTATTTTTCAGCCAGAACAGAAAGTTCCTGCAGAAACTGTGTGGGCCAGCTGAAAGGTTTAGTAGAAAGTAACATTTGAGGGAATGATTTCTTCAAAAGTAGAAATATAATCAACTATTGAGTAGAAATCTAGGCAAGGATTGTACATTTACTCAAGTACTGTACTTAATTTTTTAGGTATTTTTTACTTTACTGGAGTATTTCCAATTTTTCAGTACTTTTACTTCTACTCCACTACATCTCAGAGGCAAATATTGCACTTTTACTCCACTACAATTACTTGAAAACTTTAGTTTCTAGTTACTTTGTAGATGTTTATTATTATTACAAAACATACATTAACCACTTCAGCCCTATATATATTTCGGCCATTTGAAAATAGCCGATCTACAAGCTCACAATGTGTCGCGATGTGACGCATTGTGAGCTTGTAGATCTGCTATTTTCTAAAGATGTGTATACATTTTCTACATTTGAAAACACACACACACACACACACACACACACACACACACACACATATTAAAGGCACTTTATGGACATATAAACATCAAGCAATTGGTGCACTTTGTGGGCTTCAGGGACTTTTGGGGATTTTACGGACGTTCATTTGAACTCATAATTGTTTTTATCGTTTTATGAACCCTATTGACCCTTTTATCTTCGATTGGCCATTTGTTTTATTTTATTTTATTTTACACACACAAATAATGTGTTTCCTTCAATGGTTCTTCAGCAGTTTGATCTTTGAGATGGTTGATAGGTTCCCAAGCCAAAGAACCACTTTTAATGCGTATTTTAGTTATTCTGTTTTGATGTGGGTTGTTTTATTGGCAATATTTGATATATGAAATTGCCTAAGAAAATTGTTAATAAAGGAAATCTGAATCATAAATCTAAAATCTATAAACTTGTGGGGATAAGAGGTTGTTGGAAAGAATGCTTTTAGATCTACAATTTATTTAATTTTAAAGAATTAAAATAAAAATAGAAAGGCAAATTTGCCCAGAATAGCCCAAAAGATGGTCTGGTCTGGCCTGGTCTGTGTGTGCACTAACCCACTGGTTCCCAAACTTTTTAGCTCAAGAGTAAGACCCAAAAGAGAAATTAGACATTTTGCCCAGGACCCAAATTAGTGAAAATAGCAGATGCCAGCTTGTGGATCTGCTATTTTCACTACTTCTTAAACATTTTTTTATAGAAATTATTAGATTTTATTTATGAAAAACGTTTGAAACATTTTTAAATTGGTATTTAGATTTTGTGAATGTGTTTTTGTTGACACTTTTTAAAATATAATAAATAATGTATATTTTTTTAATGTAGGAAACAAAAAAGGGGGTATTTACTCATGTTTGGGTCCGCGACCCAAACATGGGTCCCGACTCCCGACCCACTGATTGGGAAACAGTACACTAACCAACCGGTTGAGCCACCGAGCACCATGTCATTGGCCTCTCTCGCCGTCACACTGATTTGTCTGACAACAGCGAGCAGGTGAGAGATGCCCAGGTGTCAAAACCAGGGGGAACATGAGAGTTATGGCAGAGAGCCTGGAGATGAAGGTCAGACCATACTGTATGCTGACACACTGTCCAAGGTGAGTACAACAGCTCTACAGCTTAGTGGTGGGACCATGGAAATGTTCACTGGATAGAGTCTGGAGATGATGCTCCATTCATTAAACAAACTAATCCAGTGCTTCTCAAACTTTGTGACGTGTTGTGGGCTTGTAGATCAGCTATTTTATAGCTGATGTATATAGAATTCCAGTGGTTAAAAATATGTTTCTATATTAACTAATTTAGCTGCATGGGACCCCCTGGAACCCCCTCAGGGACCCCCAAGGGTCCCACTGCAGGGTCCCACTGTTTTTATCTAAATTGAAAGACTCAAATGCTGTAACAGGTTTGCTGCAGCCTTGCATGTTAACATTAAGCACATTTAAGCGCTTTGTTATTATAGCTAAGCCACCAGAAAGATCATGAAGCAAGTCTGGGTCATCCAACTCTGCCACTGGTTTCCCTTCCTCATTCATAAATAGTCAGATTTCCGCACTTGATTGAAATAAATAAATAACAACACAATAACAGCGTGGCTCTGCATCGGGGATTTCATTTAGCCTGTGTATTACGTGTGTCATCTATGACATCTATTTATGTACACTACTTCATATCTGGGAAACTTCTTTGGCCTACTGGCAGCGTGCACAAGTTAGCTGGCGCTGATTGGTCCAGCGGTTTGTGAGATTAGCCCCGGTATGACACACACACACACACACACACACACACACACACACACACACACACACACACACACACGATTCTGACCACTATGAAGCTGGAGAAAACTGTGGTTCACTGTTTCTGATGATGTAACTGAAGCTATAGTAGTCTTCAGTGTGCTGTATTGTTCTACCAGTAGGGTTGGGGAGGAGGAACTCTTGTAACCTGTTACCTTAACGTCCTTAAATCACTGTGACCACAGGGCATGGTGTGCAGACAGACAGCGCGGCCTTGAGGCTCATAAGCTGCACTCAATCGAGCCGCTAGGCGAGCGAGTGCCCGGGGCGAGCGGACCGAGGGCCGGGCGCGTCAACAAGCACGATGCCGTCAGAGTTGACAAGTCGTGATGGATGGAATAGTTTGATCATGTGAACCAAAACCAGCGCTCCTTGACCCCCCAAACCCCAAAAAAACATCTCCACACATGCACATGTGTGCGTGCACGTGCGTGCATGTGTAAGACAATGCTGTTCTCTCTCTCACTACTACACTGTATGATGTCACACAGACAGGATCATGTGTACACACGCGTGTCTTTGTGTGTGCATGGATGTGATTTATGTGTGTGTTTGCACAGTGCAAGCATGTGTGTTTGCAAGTGTGTGTACATGCATGCATTGTGTCCCGTATGTCTGCATGCCTGTGTGTCCATGCATTGTGTGTGTGTGCGCGCACACGCGTATGTGTGTATACATACATGCGTGTGTGTGCATGTGTGTGCTTACACAGTATGTTTGACAGACATGCCATGTCTTAAAACCTATCTGCCCTTTTTCTTATGTGTGTGTGTGTGTGGGTGTTCCAGCATGTTTGTGTGTGTGCTGTCATGTGTGTACACTATTATGTTTGACAGACTATACCATGTTGTGTGCGTGTGCGTGCGCGCGTGTGTGTGTGTGCGTGTGCGTGCGCGCGTGTGTGTGTGTGCGTGTCGGGGGAGTCGAGGGACTGATGGCAGTGTAAAGGTCAGTGTTGAAATGCCAGCGGTCATTACAGCCAGTGTTGCCATGTCTGCTTATTATAAGCGACTTTGGGCTTGTTTTTCTGTAAAGTTGCTTGTAAATATTGGTAGTTGCTGGTTGCAGTTTTTTTGGGCTTGTTTCTATAAGGTGTAGTTGCTTATTTGGACTTGCTTCCTAATGTTGTTTAAACCAGTGGTTTTCAAACATTTTCATGTCAAGGAAAACACCCAAAATGAATGTCTTTGTCCACGGACCCCCATCTGAAAATAGGGGACCCCCATACAAGATCTTTGTTAAATTATTAAAAAAAATATTCCACATTTTTTTCAATATTTTGTTTGAAAATAGCAGATCTACAAGCTCTCAACGCGTTGCGTTGTGTAGATCGGCTATTTTAAAATAGCTGATTTATGTGGCCACACTGCTTCTTTTGGGCTTGTTTTCATACACCTGGTGTTGCTTATTTCTCTCGCAAAATCTGGCAATACTGATTACAGCCACTGTAGAAGAGACTGCAGCTCCCAGGGACACAGAGTGAGCGCTCCCATTATAAGCAGTGGTTCTCAAAGTGGGGTCCGGGGACCCCCAGGGGTCCTTGATGGGGTTCCCCAACCAAATGAGTTAATATAGCATAAAAATCAGTTGAACCACTTTAAACCTATGTATATACATTGGCTATTTAAAAAATAGCCATTCTAAAAACGCTTCAGAGCTTGTAGATCGGCAATTTCCAAAATATGAAAATGTTGGAATATTTTTGACATATTTTAAAAACACAACATTATCCGTCTCTTTATCTGTTCATGTAGTTACATTCATTTACAAACAAGACTAAGATTTATATACAGCAATATATATATAATTATATACCAAACAAGTTAATTTTAAACATATAGACTACTACCAAAGTCAACAAAAAATAAATGCATTCAGTTTTGTTTCAAAATAGCGGTGACACTTTGTTGTTAAAAATGATAAGCAGAAGTATGATGTTTAACACGGCAGTATGTGGTCACCGCCTTTCCTACCCACACACAGGAAACATACACACACTTCCTGTCTTTAGTACTCTGCCAGCAATAAGAGCAGCATTTTGCAGTGGTTGATTTACATATTTCACTTCCCTATAACCAGTAGAGACATGTAGCTATTGTTCTTATCAATGTAAGATGGCTTCTGATATTTATGCCATGCCAGACATGACCAAGAAGGTGAGAAAGAGAGATGGAGACAGACAACACAGAGATGGAGACAGTGGACAGAGAGATGATGGGGAGGACAGTGAGGACAGTGGACAGTTAGAGGAGAGGGGAGAGAAGGAGGAGAGAGAGGTGGACATCTACGAGAGCGTGGACCTTCGACCTCAGCAGGTCACCACGGTGAACCCAGCAGGAAGACACACTCAGGGTACGTTTAAAAATGTTACAAATCGTGGTAAAGCTGCTTTCTTGGTTTCAATGTGAAAATAAATGTTATCTTATATTTAAAAAATGGCACAAAACGTAATAAGCAAACATGGATTGGATTATCCGAGCTTCGTGAGACATAGTGTTTTGATCGTCACTGCTAGAATTTCAGGCCGCAAAGCGGTCAGAAATATATATTAGTAAATGACATCTCTTTGGTCATTCCTGCAGCAGCTTTAAAAAAAAGGATTTCATGTAGATTCCCTTACAGCATATATTGCCCAGTTCAGTATCATTCCTTTCCCACTGGCTGTGTTTTCCTGTTTCAGGACATCAGACTTCAACGGTCAGAAGGTGTTTCATTGTGGTGTCAGTGTGTCTGGGGGTGTTGAGTCTCATGTTGCTGACTGTCCTCATTGTCATCACCCTGCAATGTGAGTATTACATGTAATATCATTACTGTACGACATCACTATACTGTACCACATCACATCTGTAGAGTTTAACGTTTGATAGTGTGTGTGCACTAGTATAATTATTCGTGTTGGGATCTATTCACATACACACACTACAGAGAATTCATTCACGTTTATTTTTACTCAAAGCTTCTTTTGAGCCCACCATGAATGAAATAAACTACAGTGTTTGTTATTTTTGTCATTTGCAGATCATTCAGCCAACAACCAGTTAAAATCACTGACTGAAGAGAATGACAAGTTGCAAAGTCAAGTGAAGCAGCTCATTGCAGGTGGGAGATGTTACATATTTGATTAAATAGTGCTGTAAACGACTCATTATTGCCATTATTAGTACCAGGGATATCATGATAATAGAATGTCAAATGTTATATTTTAATCTATACATAAAATTGCAGTGTTGTTAAATTAAAATCCTGATAAACATGGACAAACCTACAACCAGAACACTCAATGACTCAACTGTCAAAGTCTCTGAGTTCTTTATGGACAAAATAAAGACATCATTTTAAAAAAAACTCCTCAGAGCGCAGATCCCCGCCAGGCCAGGTTGCCTACCCAGGGCCCGCACAATTTGGAAGGCAGTCATAGCCAGTTGGAATAGAATCTGCAGAATCTGACTGATTAGAGATCTTCATCGCATGACTCCAGAGATAATAATATGCAATATTGTGTCACGGTTTGCAGAATGACTGAACCCAAATACAGAAGCCACAAGCAGAATAGTTTCAATTTACATATTTATTAAAGCAGTAGTTAAAGCTTACAGCCAAACGTAGTAGAACAAGCAGTAACAGGAAGTGCAAACCTTTCAGAAGCACAAATCAACGAAAACGAAAGTCCAAGGCAGATCACAGGAACAAAGTATGTACTGACAATGAGTGTGTGCAATGAGTCCAGTTTTATAGGGAGCAGGTTATATTAGTGCTATAGGCTATAGTAATTATAACAAATTATGTATTCTTTGGCTGCAGGCGCTACTTTGAACACATATTCTCTCCAAAGGTTAGGTTATTGATGCACTAGTATAATTATTCGTGTTGGGATCTATTCACATACACACACTACAGAGAATTCATTCACGTTTATTTTTACTCAAAGCTTCTTTTGAGCTCACCATGAATGAAATAAACTACAGTGTTTGTTATTTTTGTCATTTGCAGATCATTCAGCCAACAACCAGTTAAAATCACTGACTGAAGAGAATGACAAGTTGCAAAGTCAAGTGAAGCAGCTCATTGCAGGTGAGAGATGTTACATATTTAATTAAATATTACTGTAAACGATTCATTATTGCCATTATTATTACCAGGGATATCATGATAATAGAATGTCAAATGTTATATTTTAATCTATACATAAAGATTACAATATGTTAAATTAAAATCCTGATAAACATGGACAAACCTACAACCAGAACACTCAATGACTCAACTTTACTTACTTACTTTGAACACATATTCTCTCCAAAGGTTAGGTTATTGATGTTTATTTACATGGCAAATCCAAGATGGTGGACGAACAAGTGTGTGTGTGTGTGTGTGTGTGTGTGTGTGTGTGTGTGTGTGTGTGTGTGTGTGTGTGTGTGTGTGTGTGTGTGTGTGTGTGTGTGTGTGTGTGTGTGTGTGTGTGTGTGTGTGTTCAACAAGTTCAATCCATGAATTAATCACAGTTTAAAGCAATCCTTAAAATTAAGAGGTGCAATTAAAATAAATCCTAGATCAGCAAACCCTTGATTAGCCCTAAACTATGATTATTTAATCATTGTTTGTAGAACCGAGCCTAAATGTAATAGAATTGTTTATCAATGCATTGAAATCAGTCCATCAGTAAAATATCTGTTAAACATTAAGGAAAGCCCTGTCCATGTGGATGGGAGAAGTTTGGAGACAGATGTTTCAACAGATCAACTGAAAGTAAAACTTGGAGGGAAAGCAGAGAAGAGTGTAAGACGAAAGGAGCAGATATTGTCGTCATTAACAGTAAAGATGAACAGGTTAGTGTTGTGTGTGTGTGTGTGTGTGTGTGTGTGTGTGTGTGTGTGTGTGTGTGTGTGTGTGTGTGTGTGTGTGTGTGTGTGTGTGTGTGTGTGTGTGTGTGTGTGAGTATGAATGCATCATGCACATACATGTGATGTGTAGTTAAAACCTGAATTCATTAGATTATATAGAGTTAATTGTGGTTCAATCATGGACACATTGTTAGGAATTCATCAGAGGACTGGGTGCACAGTTTGAACACTCTTGGATTGGACTGAAAAAAAAGACACATGATGGAACATGGACGTGGGTGGATGGAACACCACTGACAACACAGTGAGATATTAATGAGTTATTCTATAGTAATTCTATCAAAGTTCCTGTATGAGCGACTGAGTGGATGTGAGTAACAATACATGATGTTGTTAACTGTGTAGGTACTGGGACAGTGGAGAACCTGATAACTACGCAAACTGTGCTGCATACAAGCACAGTAAAGGAAAATGGACTAATACGTATTGCACAAATAGACAACCGTGGATCTGTGAGTTGCTGATGTGGTAGATGTTTCTACCAACTACCCTCTACACCTCTTCTACCATCTGTTAATGATGCTGCAGCTTAATGTTCTGCCTTTCAAAGATAAACAGTAATTAGGAGTTAACTCATTCACTGCCAGACTTATTTCTGTCTGCGTTTGCCCACTGCCAGCCATTTTCTTTTTTTTTACCTTTTCAACTGGTCACAGAAAATGTATATCCATTATGATCGCTCATCCGACCGTTTGTAAACACAAACGGTATCAGTGTACGTTGCCCAGAGAAAAAACTATCCAACCGTGACCGCCCCTTGCCTTGTAACAGCATGTTGAAAATAGCATGTCTCACGAAATGCAGGGCAAAAAAGTCAACTCAAGATACAGCTGTTTTCAGGAAAAGCTAAACAGGAATTGGACGGAGGCGGAAATCTTCTGATGACGTGATCTCCGGATCCGTGTGAGTAGAGAATGAAAATGGTCACTCGGGTGATAGAGAGCAGCGCCTCGCACCCCCCCGGGGGTAGCCTATCATTTTAATAGGGTATTTATTTTGGACCATTATCCAAACAGCATCTTGCAAGACTATTTGTATATTAATACTAAGCTGGAGAATTCACTAAGTAGTTGAACATGTTGGGATATGTCACTCCTCCATTTAGTTGGGTTATTTCCCCAACTTACATTCAGGACGGCCTACCGTCGGAGCTCTGCGGTAGGTAGAAAATTAATATAAGCCTATGAGATGTTCAAAATATAGACATGACAAATTACGCTCTTCAAAGTTGACGCTCGGCGCTCGTAAAGACAGTGATGTCACTGAAATGCGACTTCTTGTCTGTCTGCCGTCTCCCCTATGCTGTGTTAACATTATGGGTAACCCATTCAAGTGGCAAATTAAATGTGAAACACATCAACTATCGAGAAAACAAGAAGATATGTTGATAAAGACACTCTATACGTTTGGTAACATATTTTTATTCAACTCTATATCGTCTCCAGTTCATGTAGGATCATTTTTAAAGTAGGTGTCTCAATTTTGGGCGTGAATTTTGTAGTCCCAGTGTGTCTATAGAAACTACAGGCTTTCTCTTCCTGTAAGCTAGCATGCTGAAATAGAAAACAATAGAAGATTGTTCTTACTGTAATACAAAATAAAAAGTAAGGGGCTGTGTCCACACAGAAAGTGTCTTATGAGCAGAGGAGGACTTTGTCTCCTCATAGCTGTGTCTGCGGTGCCAGCTCAAAAGACACTTTCTGAGGACACCGTCCTTAAAAGTTTAAAATCTTCAAAAATGACCACACCTGCCTACCGATGATGTCACTGGTAGGCAGAGTGAGTGGTGTCAGAAATGGTGTCATCTTATAATGAGCACTGTGATGTAAGCTAATAGAATTAATGATGGATTTAGCTGCCAATGTGCAAGTATTGACAGTGATATTGACAAATACAGTGGGTATTTGGCATTATCACACTGGTTAGGTAGCAGGAGGCTGAAATCAAGTTAAGTCTAGTAGGCCTAAGCATGACAGTTTGATTGATGCTGGGATATTATGTAACCATAACAACCACCAATGTATGTGAATCAATAAATGAAATAATAATAGTTTTGGTGAAAATTTTTGCCTTTATTAAATGTCACGCTCACCAAAACATTTCACTGATATTCCATAAATATGTGACTGGGCAGTCAAAGTTTATTAAGTTGACTTCACAATAGTCTAACAAGTCTATTGACCTATATGGAAAAGTACTGCAGGTATACCAATAATGCTCTGTACATATTTAAATGATGTATTCTCAATATGCATGTTTTGTGTTCATTTTGCTTATTATGCTTATGTGCTATTATTATACAAAATAAACATTTCAATAAATCATTCAAAAACAATTAGTTATGGTAGTATTCATTTTTCATTATTATCCTGCTTTCTTTTTTTCTTTTCTTTCTTTTTATTATGCATTGTGTGTTGAGACATTTAATAATGTTGCAACTATTTGTTTTTTGGGGTTTTTATGTGGATCCCAGGAAGACTAACTGGTTGCTATGGCACCAGCTAATGGGGATCCTTAATAAAGTCAATCAATCAATCAATCAAATCCACTACAACAGCAGATCTTCTTAAACATATTAAATAAAAAGGACTAATACCTGCTCTCCCTGTGCAGGTATTACATTTTTCCTGAAAGGACAAATGAAGTGCTACATTTACAATAACACTATAGTGTTTATAAATCATTATATCAAAGTAAACATTGTATTTAGAACAATACAAACATGATATCAAAGCAGTATATAATAGTCCGATAGAAGCAGGCAGTGTAATGGAGACAGGAAGTAGATGTTTCCTGAGTGAGAGAGACGCTACTGACGATACTAACACGCCATAGAGTTAAAAATAAGTAACACGCACGCACGCTCATGCTCATTAGATCTCTACATTCATTCTTAATGCACATCTACAGCAGTTCAGTTGAGATCATAGAGTTAAAAATATGGTAGAGATTGGTAGGGCCAGACACGTGCTGCTACGTGATTGGTTAAATGTGTGTTGGTATCGTTTCCTGTTTGACATAAAGTGGCCAGAAGACAGCAGCTCAGTGGCAGTGGTGGAGAAAGTACTCAAATGTTTTACTCAAGTAAAAGTATCAATACTGCAATGTAGAAGAAGAAGTCTGGAATTCAAAATGTACCTGAGTAAAAGTATAAAAGTATTGGCATCAAAATGTACTTAAAGTACCGAAAGTAAAAGTACTCATTATACAAAATGTCCCATTTCAAGTTTTCAAATGTATACAAATCTTCTGAAAATAGCCGATCTACAAGCTCACAATGCGTCGCTATGCGACGCAAATGGCCGATATAGGGCTGAAGTGGTTAATGTGGTTAATGTGGTGATTGCGACCTTGACCTTTTCGACCCAACAGTTTATTATTTTACAGATTGTTCCAGGTCTCAGGTAATGAAATGCAAAATAATGTAATGCGTCTCCATCCAAAGATGACTACCCATAAATATACTTAATTACTGTACCCACTGAGTTATAGTAAAAATTCTTTCATATTCTAATAAAATCATAAAACTTTTAATTAAATTTGATACACAACCATATTACATGGTGGCCATCAGAGCAAATCACCCACTTATAGTTTATGGCCCAAATCACCAGTTCTTTCAGTGTAAAAAAAAAAGCCACTTAAGCGCTATACTGTTTCCCAAACAGTGGGTCGGGACCAAAGTTTGGGTCGTGGACAAGTAAATATCCCCTTATTTTTGGTTTCTTATATTTAGATTTGAATTGTTATTTTTTTCAAAAATAAATATTAATTTATAATTATAATTCCCCAAAATGCACACATTTTCATACATTAAATACAGAAAGAAATGTCATGAATGCATCTTTTTTTTTATTCCCAAGAAATTCTATGAATTAGAAAAAATAATATTTAAGAAGTAGTGAAAATAACAGATGGTCTCTCCCTCCTGAACATGTATTGTTCCAACTCCATTAAGTGTCCACTGATTTATAGGCCCACAACCTGGACCGTTAATTAGCTAATTATACAGGTCAATACATTGAACAGGGGCCAGTTTGCAAGGATCCGAATACATCCATCGTGTGGTTCTTGCACTTTTTGTCAAGGAACCCAAAATTATCATGGATTTGGCCACGGTCCCCCATCTCAAAAACATTGTTCCAGGGACCCCCCCAGAAGCAAACATTTTAGTTAAAAATGTTTGCTTACATTTTTTTTACATATATTCAAAGATTTGCACGCATTTTCAAGATTTTTCAAAAATAGCAGATATACAAGCTGATAGCGCGGCACTCTGTGCCGTGCTATGAGCTTGTAGATCTGCTATTTTTGAATAGCTATGGTATAAAATAATAGTTAAAGTGGTTAAAATGATTGTGACGCTATATTAAGTACTTTTGCTGGGGACCCCCTGGTACCCACCCCCCCAAGGACCACTGGGGGTCCCCATACCCCACTTTGAGAACCAATGACCTACACTGTATGAGTCTGGTAATGAGTGACACAATCTGATCTTCAAAATAAGAGCTTTCACTTATACTAGTATCATCGCTGTCAGGCAGAAAGAAACCTTGTATTGTATTTCATCTTTTAACGATTTTTTTTTTTCATAAATGATTGACCTGTTTTATACTTTGTCGTATGACTCTTTTGGACATTTCCACCCCAACAGCGGCAATATACTTATTGTAACCAGATTTCTCCCACTGAAGAACATAAAGATTTGACATATATAAAATGAGTTGTTAATATAACAGCTCTAACTGCACGGCACAATTCCTCTGATGCTGCCCTACATACAGTGGTGGAAAAAGCACTCAAATTGTTTTAAGTAAAAGTATCAATACTGCAATGTAGAAATACTCTGTTAGTAAAAGTCCGGAATTCTATATTTACTTGAGGAAAAGTATAAAAGTATTGGTATATCCAAATATACTTAAAGTACCAAAAGTAGAAAGTACTGCATTAGGCAATGCAGAATGTCCCATTCCAGTGGTTAATGTATGTTTTATAATCAAAATCTACAACATTTTGAGCTCAGTAGCCTTTGAGCTCAGTGGCCGTTAGAGTGTCTGCCTTGAGACGGGGAGGTCGGGGTTCGACCCCCGGCCGGGTCATACCTAACCTAAGACTCTAATAATGGGATCCAGTGCCTCCCTGCTTGGCACTCAGCATCAAGGGTTGGATTGGGGTAAGTCCCTGTGACATACTAGTGCAGGGGTCTTCAACAGGGGGTCCAGGACCCCTAGGGGGTCCTCAGAGTTAATACAGGGGGTCCCCCAAATATTTGTGTGATATTTCTTTTTTTTACATTAACTGAACCCTAGCATCCCTTTTCTGAGGAGAACTTTTGCCAAAAATAGCAGCTCTACAAGCTCACAACGCCTCGCGCTGCGAGGCGTTGTGAGCTTGTAGATCTGCTATTTTTGGCTAGTTATACTGTAGGTGTAGAGGGGGAAAAAAGAGCAGCAAAGGTTTATCTGAAACACAATTTTATACAATAGGCCTATAAAGGGGGTCCCTGCTTCATCTCTCACTCAGCTAGGGGGTCCTTGGCCTGAAAACGTTGAAGACCCCTGTACTAGCGTCATGTCCAGGGGGTTTACTTGTACAACAAGCTGCCTCGTGCGAAGGAAACAAGAGATAGGCTCCTGCCCTATGGGCCTCAGAGCTCGGCAAAGCTTACTTACTTACAACATTTGAGTACTTTTTCAACCACTGCGTTCTACTATAGCTGCACCTGGTATAGATAGACTACATCTGACACAGCTTCTCCTGGAACATTACATACTGTACAGTACATATAGTACAGTATACTGTAAGCTCAGTCCATTTGCTGCAAAGCTTTGGTAACATTTTTGTGTCAGTAGGTGAGGTTATCCACATCATGTTATGGTGAATGGCATTGTCCCAAACTTGTGTGTGTGTGTGTGTGTGTGTGTGTGTGTGTGTGTGTGTGTGTGTGTGTGTGTGTGTGTGTGTGTGTGTGCACGCGCATGTGTGAGAGAGAGAATTTAATGCACTTTGGATGTGCGTGTGAGAGGGGGAGAGAGAGAAAGAGAAAGACGGAAGGATAAAAGTGAACAATCCCACTATGATTGCTATCCAGCAGCCCAACAAAATCCTGAGTGTTAATGTAACTCTGAGTGTAAAAGTGGACCCATAAGGGTGTCCATTCATACTGTGGGTTTCTCTGTGAACCACCCGTCACCAGCAGCACCAACCAACACCTTTACATAAACACTGCTGCTACCGCAGTCTGGCTGTCCTACATATCTGGGTTACGAAACACACCGGATGTAAACATGACCTCTCTGTGTCCTCTCTCACTCTCTCTCTCTCTCTCTCTCTCTCACTCCCTCCCTCGCTCTCTCTCTCTCTCTCTTAATTTATCCTCCATCATGGCGGTGTGGACTCTCTCCCTCTACCTCACACCCTCTCAACTTCAGTGCAATTTAGATGGGACAATTGTTACATTTGTAATGCTGAAGTATTAGATATTTCATATTATAATTTTATACATAACCACCACACACGCACGCACGCACACACGCACACACACACACACACACACACACACACACACACACACACACACACACACACACACACACACACACAGTCCTCATCATACTTGACAGACTTAAGTATGAGTTGAGCTCAGCTACTGTGGCAGTGGCTCAGGAGATTCAAGATGGCTTTATTTGTCTTTCTTTTCTTCTGCAAGGAGCATCAGAAAAAACCCAAAGCATCATATCCTACCGGATATGTGCACCTAAGCCCCTCCAAATGATCCAGAATGCCGCCGCACGCTTGGTCTTCAACCAGCCAATATGTTCACAATATGTCTCCCCCCTTCTCCGCTCCCTCCATTAGCTCCCAGTTACTGCCCGCACAGAGTAAAAAAAACACAGATGTTGGCCTACAAAGCAACCAAAGGTATGGCATATCTTCAAAGCCTGATCCAACCCTACAACCCCTCCCGCTCACTCAGATCAGCTTACACAGGGGAAGCTGTCAGAACCTTCCCTAAAACATCCGGGACAACGCTCCACCCGTCCCACTCTTCTCCCAGCTGGCTCCCAAACTGTGGAACGAACTCCCCATTGCTCTTAGAACTGCAGACTCACTCCCAATCTTCCGCCACAATCTGAAGACTCACCTCTTCAGATTCCACCTTAGCCAGTAGCACTTGCCCTAACCTTGATGACCTTGCAGCCTTATGCAAAGGCTAAAATGTAATTTAGATAGCATGTTATGTAGACAGATGCCAGTTTCATTTGTTGACCTGGCATCCTATAGTTTGTATAGTTAGAATGTACAGATTATTTCTTTTTTTATATTATACTGTTTAGACGGTTGATAGGTTCTTGGTTTACCTATATGATCTTAGATTTCTATGCATTTGATGTATTCCCTCGTGTTTACCTTGCTTACTGTAAGTGGCTCTGGATTAAGAGCATCTGCTAAATGCCTTAATTGAAATTGTAAATTATGAGTGAGAATTGAATGCACTTTGGATATATAGGCATTATATAGAGTAAGTGAGTGCACTATTTACTATGCAGAGCAGCAGGCACGTTCTCCCAGGGGATAGGGCAATCCTTCTTCACTGGTGACACTGTATTTATTATGGTGAGGGAGTGTCATCTTAGTTTATTTTGTGTGCATGAGTTGTCATATCCTGTCCTCTCTGTGTCAGCCCATTCTTAATGCCAGGCTATCACCAAATGTACCTACTTTATCATGGAGCTTCAGTGCCAGAGTGCAAGAATGTGTGTGAGTTGAGTGTCAGGAGCAGTTGAGTAAGGGGATTGTGTTCTTGGCAGTTGGCTCTGCAGGGCTTTTTTTAATGGCTGTATACTGGGTGTCTGTTACTGAGTAGGTGATTCTAAAATTGCTTTGCCCTCTTTTGAATTTTAATAATTCATGGGTATTGGCCTAATTCTATCCTACGTGCATTGTTTGCAGCCTTCCTCTGAACTTGTGGGGGGATCGTTCTCGATGTGGGGGTCCTTTAGGGGGTTCCAAAGGGGTCCCCAGCTAACAGCTGCATGTTCTGCTTGTCATTTTGGATTTGAGCTATAACCATTGTGTTATACTTTGGCTATTCAAAAATAGCAGATCTACACGCTCATAGCACGGCACTGAGTGCCGCGCTATGAGATTGTAGATTTTTGAAAAATCTTGAACATTTGTGAAAATCTTTGAATATATATATATTTTTGAAAACAACATTTTTAACTCAAATCTTTGCTTCTGGGGTATCCTTGGAACAACATATGTTGATGGGGCGTTGTGAGCTTGTAGATCTGCTATTTTCAAACATGTTAGTACTTTTACTTTTGATACTTAAAAGACATTTTGATACCAATACTTTTGTACTTTCACTCAAGAGACTTTTTCTTGTAACAGAGTACTTCTACATTACAGTATTGATACTTTTACTTCAGCAAAACGTTTGAGTACTTTTTCCACCACTGCTAGTTACTTTCCAACATTGTCTGTGACAACAGACAGAGGTTTTCAGGACCTGACATCATCTGTCACTGATCTGTCTGTCTGTCTGCCTCTCTCTGTCTGCTCACTGCTCAAAGGGGGCGGGGCTTGTCTCCACACTGTCACAGTCAGAGTGTATTATAACCATTTAAATATAGCAGCTCCTTGACACAGATAAACTATTATAAATAGATGCCACTTAACAACTTTCTGTTATAGCTTGCTGCTGCCAATATATTCTCTCTGACAGTCTCTCTCGCTCTCTTTCTCTCTCGCTCTCTCTCTCCCCCCTCCACCGCTTGATATAACATCCGCTACGTAAACTCCGTAAATCAAATGCGTTGAATGGATGTTCGGGGTTTTTTTGCGCATTTTCTGATCGTTCCTCCTCCGACGTACCGTACCGTACGTCCTCCCCTCATGTAGTCATATTGAATGGCAAAACGCTCGCCCCAAAACACAGTCGCCCCCTGGCAACCTCGGAACGGTCGCCACCAGGTACTCCTAAAAGTAACCTCAGTAAAACTATGCCTAAACGGTTTAACCTAACCTTATTCCTTAACATAACCTGATTGATTGATTGATTGATTGATTAATTATTGATTGAATACTTTAACAGCTTGTAAAGTCAAGCACAGGGAAGTATACAGTTCAATACAAGGTAAACTAAGCCAAAACCTAACCTTATTCCTAAACGTAACCTCAGTGAAACTATGCCTATAAACCTGAACTTATTTCTAACATTAATCCTCAGTAAAAACACAATAACACAAGAGCCGCTGGGGGCGAGCGGTCCACGAAAACAAAACAAAAAAAACAATGGGGGCGGGCGTGTTTAAGGGCGAGTCTTCCGTTTACCGTCATTTTGTGTCCATCCCCCCTCCCTCCCTCTATCTCTCGCTCTCTCTCCTCTCCTCCATCTGTCTTTATTTTCCAGCCGGCGTCTCTCTCTCATTCTCTCTCTCAGCTCTCTGTCCTCAGCTCTCTCACGATTCTTTTTAGAATGCGGTCTCTCTTCGGGTGTAACGCTCTGCTGTGACTCGGTCCTATCTAATCTAAATCTGTCCTGATCGTCCATATCATAGCCTTCTCCTTCTCATCGCCTCCTTCTCTCTTTATTTGGATGCGGTTCCTGTCCTCCGTGCTGTCCTCTGCCGCCTCCTCCTATTCCTCTTCCTCCTCCTCGGCGGGTCTCCTCTCCCTCGCACGCCGGGCATGTGCGCGGCTCGGCCCGGTGGCTCAGGGCAGCAGGATGGTGCGTCTGGCCAGCGCCCTGGGGCTCGTCATGTTCAGCGTGGCTCTGCTCGTCCTGTCGCTCATCAGCTACGTGTCCATCAAGAAGGATTTCCTCTTCAGCACGTCGCCTAGGTACGGAGGAGGAGGAGGAGGCGGAGGAGGTCCAGGGGGCCCCAGGATGTACATGTTCCACGCAGGGTTCCGGTAGGTGGACTATAGTGAAGTGTGTGTGTGGGGTGGTTGATGCAATGCATGCAATGGTTGTCAAAGTGGGGGTCTTTGAGGGGGTTCCAGGGGGTCCCCCAAGATGTGTGTGTGTGTGTGTGTGTGTGTGTGTGTGTGTGTGTGTGTGTGTGTGTGTGTGTGTGTGTGTGTGTGTGTGTGTGTGAGAGAGAGTTGTTGATGCAATCTGTGCTTTTGGTGTATGTATAGGTCTACCTACTGGACTGGTGGTGTGGTTGTCAAAGTGGGGGTCATTGGGGCGGTTCCAGGGGGTCCCCCAGCCCCTAGATAGGTAGAAGTGTATGTGTGAGAGAGAGAGATTCATACAAATCTGTGCCTTTTGGTACCCTTAGGTCTACTGGACTGATGGTTACAGCGGTGGTTCTTGGTGTGGGGTCCTTGAGGGGGTTCCAGGGGGTCCCACACATGCATTCTAGATAGTTAGGAACCAAATGGACCCGTGTGTGTGTTTGATTGATGCATTCTGTGCTTTGGCATAGGTTACAGCGGCGGTTCTCAAGTAGGGTACGGGGACCCCCAGGGGTCCTTGAGGAGGGGATTCCAGGGCCCCCCCCCCGAACCAAAATGGACCCTTATGTGGCTGTAACTCTGAAAGTGTACAAAATGATGGATCCTTACAGGTCCATTGAGATGAAGCACCCTTAGAGCCAAAGCAGTAAACAACAGGTAGTGTCATGATTTATGACCTCATCTGCTTGACCCAGCACACACACATGTGCATCTACGTAAGCATATTGATATCAATATGCTTACGTAGATACACGTGTGTGCTGGGTCAAGCAGATGAAGTCATAAATCATGACAGGTAGGCTACACAAAAACACATTTAAAACAAATTAAATTTGGGTTCTATAACTCTCTGAATTGCTCTACTCTTGGAATGAGTCTTTTAATAGTCAGAGTTAAATTACAACTCAGTATGTTGGTGTGACTGTGTGTTTATATATACGTATGTCATTAGAGTTTGGGTTTGGTTGACATTTATAGGTCTGATAAGTTGAGTGACAAGTCTTGTGTATTTTTGCCTATGACAATCACAGTTAACTGCTCTTTTTCTTTACAGAATACCTTATTGAATAATTACATCACCTCTCTTCTTTATACTTCCTGTATTGTTTAATAATTGTTTATTAATTAATGGTAAAATAAGAAAGAAATAGAGCCAGAAGTCAGCTTTGTGTGCACAGCAAGCATTCTGCTAGCAAGCCTTTTTTACTGTGATGACATTTGACTGACATATATCCAAAGACGGCCTTAATAGTTTGTACTGTCGCCTGAGGGCCTCTGTCCACAAAAGAAGGTTGTTTATTTGAGCTACCAGCTCCATTCTGCCATGCATTTTCTAAGGTAAAAACTCGCTAAGAGCGCTCCTCTTCCCAGCAACGTGCCTTGTCTTTTCGGTGCTCTCGGCACCTGTCGTTTTTAGGCGGAGTGCCCAGTAGAAAACAGTTAAACTTTTAGAGATTGCGTGGCACTTATTTCAAGCGACCAATCAACACCGAGGAAGAGGCGGGACAAAAAACCCAAAACATCAACAAACATGGCAGAGGAGAGTCTGATTGCACCCACACACTCCTCCTAACCCTTTCTCCTGAGAGCAGGATCGCCATCCAAGATCTGCTGCTAGAGCAGTCACAAGGATTTGGTGTCTGCCATTCATTATATCTGTTATTTCAGCTAGGCCAGCGATTCCCAGCCTGTGTGGGCTGAAGCAAGTGGGCCCCCAAATATTTGGCAAAACGCTTAAGAGTTTAAACATCCCCGTCTCTACCAAAACAAATCACCAAAATACAGCGACAGGGCAGTGTGTGTCTGCAGGTAAACACCACCACACTACACTACTACAGTGGCTGATAACTGCTGGTATATAGAGGGAAATCTCGGCCTTGATCCGCAGAAGGTTGGCTGAGTTACAGTAGGTTATTTATTTGTACTAATAACGCTGATTACGCTGTGATCAAACCAAGTGCTTCAAAAACCAAGTGTTCCGTGCAAACCTTGGAAAACCCTCTGGGCATTCTTCATTCTGATATCCAGAGCACTCTGCCATGAAAGAAACACTTTCTCTGGAGTGCTGAGTCTGGACACAGAAAGGCTACTTAATGATAGCCAAGAGGGACCTGCTAGCCTACAGTAGCTACAGTAGCAGTGACTCATTTACCGCAACAGTAATTCCCCATCACACTTCAATAGGTGACAGCTGACCTGTCTTGTCTGTGCTCTATTCAGCCCACAGTCTAGCTGTCTGCCTTCTGGGTACAGAGGACAGTCAGTGCCTGTAACCTTTAGACCAATGGTTCTCAACCTGTGAGTCTGGGGGTCCCCACATGATTCTTTTGGGGAGGGGTTTCCAGATGACAGTGAAGTGACAATTTTAAGGACTTAAAAAAGAAAACAAACAATTCTATAAAAACTGGTCAAACATTGGCCAAATTGTCAAATATTATAAGAAATAGGAGATAGAAGATAGACAAGATTGTCTATCTTCACAATAAATCTGTGGAACCGAGTCAAAATTGAATGCCTTATCACCTACATTCCCAGTGCTTGTCAGGGTGGGGGGTCCCCAGTTCAAATATGATTATTTTGAGGGGTCACAGCCTGAAAAGGTTGAGAACCATTGCCTTAGATCTGTCTGATTGTAGCCTACATACTGTACTCTATAGCCAGGGTCTGTATGTCCATAACGGCACACTGTTTTATTTCTGAGATCATGTTTTCTGTCTCCCTGTTGTCTGTCTGTCTTGCCAGTAGACCAAGGAAGTCTCACCTTGCTTAGTTTTCAAATCGGCGTCATGGTGGCGCTATACACGCCCCACTTTACGTGTAGGCCTTTTACTGTTGAACAGTAGGTCGGAGATCTTTTTGGGTGTTTTTTTCCCCCCGGAGTCCTTGGATCATGATGTAACCTCCCCTATAGGCCATGTCTCTTTTCTGCCTCACCAGAGTGTCTGCCTTTTTTGCAATTTCATTGAAAAACACTTTTTGTTACTCATACAGATTTCTTCCAAAACAAATTGCTTGCTAAACTAAAGCTGTCCAAAAAAATTGTGGTGGAGTTAAAAGTGCACTATTTACCTTTTTTTCTTTTTTGATATTTTTTTGGCTTTTATGCCTTTATTGATAGGACAGTAGGCTGACAGGAAATGGGGAGAGAGAGAGATGGGGAGTGACATGTAGCAAAGGCTGTCGGGATCGGGAGTCAAACCCGCGACACGCTGACTGTCAGGCTGGATTACCAGCCTATAGGTGCTCAGACGGTTACGCCAATCGTTCGGGCCAATATTTTCCTTTTTTTAAATATTTAATGCCTGAAGAAGGTCTATTGATCGAAACGTTGCCTAAATTAAGTTGTCCTTATTGTGCAAGTGTTAGACGATGTGTGGTTCGTTTTATTGTATTCTACGCCAGGGTTTCTCAAAGTGGGTGCCGTGACACAAGTCCAGGGGTGCCGCAGAGTACTTTGATATTTGGAATTCATCAATATCACTTCAGTTTAACCACTTAGACCTTCTATACCTGAGATGCACAGTACTCGATGCATTCTTTTTCCATCTACGCCAAATCTCTTCACTGAAAATCAGCAGATCTCCAAGCTCACAACGCGTCGCCTTGCGAGATGTTGCGACGTGTTGTGAGCTTGTAGATCAGCTTTTTTTTGGGCTAATGTTTCCCCCAGATTAGGGATGCTGTGGTTCAAGAAGTTAAAGTTATTTTCAATCTGTCCTAATGGGAACGGATATTGTTTTCGTTGTGACATACTTGTAGCTTAGGGGGAAAGATTTACATATTTACCTACCGTAATATGATATATAATGTATAATTCAGGGGTGATTCAGGGGTGCCGTGGATGAAAAGGTTATTTACAGGGTACCCTTAGCCGAAAATATTTGAGAGCCACTGTTCTACCCATCGTCAAATAAAAAGGAAAAACAGCGGCCCCAGCGTTTTTCACCTTTGCATTTGACTCTGGGGGGAGTGATTAAATAGACTGACAAAGACTGAAAAACCGGTGTTTGGTCTCTGCCCTCAGCCCTCCTCTTCCGGTGGTGAGCCTATGTTTTCATTCCCACTAACAACAATATTTCTCCACAGAACACTTAACACCATTTCTCCCAAAGAACATGGATCGTTTTGGTTACAAGCCCACTTGTTTCTATGATGAAAGAGCAAGTTAAAATGTTAGTAACTTTCCGTGGTTTTGTCGGCTCCGAGGACGCTATTGTTAAATGAGTTTGGGTTTGTTCCCAGTGGGAACGCACAGATGTAAATCCCACCCACTACATTTGATTAGGTAAAGCGTGGCCTGCTACCGACAAATCTTTTCTTGAGAGGTCAGGTCAGGTGTGCATAAGACTTTGTTGTTGGTAATTGGTAAAATTACCATTGTACATAAATAAGTGCAGTACTTCAGTAAATGTAGTTAGTTTCTTCCCACCGTTGGAATGTACAGTAGATAAAGAAGGTGGCTGTTCATTGGCTGTCTCAGCGTACCTCTCTGTTGATCGGTGGCCAATAAAGACAGCTGTATTCAGTAGAGGATGTTGGTTTTCCCCCTGCAGGCAGCCAGCCCGCCCCCTCCATCTCTGCCCGTCTTCATCCTCCTCCAGTCTTATTCCTTCATCATCTCCCTCTGGTTCTCTGCTGCTCTTGTTCCTCTTGCTCAGCGATTCCCAACATGTGGGCCGGGGTCCGCTGGTGGGCCGTGAGGATATAGCAAGTGGGGCCCCCCAAATAATTGGGATTTTAAGGATAAAGTAACATTAACCCATTAGGACCGGGAACGCATCTGTTGTCGTTCTCCCACACAACTATCCTTCTCCCACACAACTATCCTTCTCCGTTCTCTACACTGGCTCCCCGTAGCAGCTCGGATCCAGTTTAAAACCTTGGTGCTAGCCTATAGGGCAGTGAAAGGAACGGCTCCTTCCTACCTCCGGGCTATGGTTGATGCCTACACCCCTGCCCGACCACCTCGGTCTGCCACCTCGGGGCGACTGATTGCCTCGTCACTCAGGGGTCCTTCTGGTCGATCGACACGGTCACGACTTTTTTCTGTTCTGGCCCCACAGTGGTGGAATGAACTTCCCACTGAAGTCAGGACAGCAGAGTCACTGCCCATCTTTCGCCGCAGGCTGAAAACCCACCTCTTCAGGAAACACTACCCTTCCTCTTTGCCTGGCCTACTTGTTGTTAACTAGTTGTACGAACTCTTGTTTTAGTTTTGTATTGTTTTATTGGATCTTGTTTAGTCGATACACTTATTTGTCTGAGCTCGTGCTCATTTGATTTTGCTATTTTGTCTCATCTGTTTAAGAAAGTAGGTAGCTGATATATTGCACTTTTACCTTAGCGCTAGGTATACTCTTGGTTGCTTGTTTTTTGCAGGAAATGCACTTAAGACTTCTGGTGATTAGTAGTTTTCGTTCCCTACCTATGTTGAATACACTTAT
This sequence comes from Gymnoscopelus microlampas, assembly GCF_963454915.1. Lineage (NCBI taxonomy): Eukaryota > Metazoa > Chordata > Actinopteri > Myctophiformes > Myctophidae > Gymnoscopelus > Gymnoscopelus microlampas. The sequence goes on from NC_139958.1 coordinate 10,070,019, forward strand.
TGTAAGTCGCTTTGGATAAAAGCGTCTGCTAAATGACTGTAATGTAATGTAATGTAATGTAATGTCGTTTTTAAGATTTCTTTGGCTGTTCAAAAATAGCAGATATAGTGCCGCGCCATGAGCTTGTAGATCTGCTGTTTTTGAAAAAGCGTGAAAAATTGTGCAAATCTTTTAATACATGTATTTTTTAACTAAGATGTTTGCTTCTGGGGGGGGGGGGTCCCTGGAACAAAATATTTTGAGATGGGGGGTCCGTGGCCAAATACATGTAATTGTGGGTGGTCCTTCCTTGACATGAAAAAGTTGGAGCACCACTGACAAGTGTGTGGGTGGGCCGCAAACACTTTCAAGATGTTCAAGAAAGTTTTGGGAAACCTCATTGATTCACAAAGTTTTTTATTTCAAGGACCCCCAGTTTAATATGCATTTTAGGCCATGGACCCCCATTTGATCAAATAAAATGTAAAGAGCGCATTTCGTACGCTCTTATTTCACTCTCCACAAATCGATTTGCCAAAAAATAGCAAATCTACAAGCTCACAACACGTTCCCCCCAGAATAGGGATGCTGGGGGTTCAAGTGATTAACAAAAGTGCCATTTTAAGTTTTAAGCATATTTTTATTATCGCGATAATATTGTTAATCACAATTATTTTTGCCACATGAATCGTGACGTATCATTTTGATATCGTCACATCCCTATCTCTGGGACCCTGTAAAATCCTCAATAATAATTTAACTCTGAGTGTACTCTACACACACAAAATTGGTTCCATTTGTGCACTCACAGAGCTACAGACCCGTAAAGGTCCATGGTGGACCCCTTGTGGTCCCCGGAACTCGCGTTGAGAAGCGGTACTCTCTCCCTCTGTTCATAAATCCTTATTCACTCACACACTGTTTATTTATGTGTGTGGGTCCTTTAGCGCGTCGTTAGCGTAATGAAAGCTAACCTTTCACCACAGGCCTCACAAATAAGAAGCAGCCCTTGTTTTGGTGTGACAGACATGCAGCTTTGAGATTCCACTGTGGGGCTTGTACGGGTTTCATGGCCCATGTCACATGGGCCATGTGGTCCACATCACATTATGGTCCACATCACATATGGTCCACATCATATACATATACAGTATGGTCCACATCATCACAGCACCGATGGAACATCACAAAAAATAACCCATTAGGACCTGAGGCCGGTTCTAAAAATGACGTTTTTCTGAAAAACCTGTGTTGCTATATCAGTGGTCAAGGGCCGCGGAACCCCATCTCAGAATATTATGTTCCAGGGACCCCAAGAAGCAAAGATTGAGTAAAAAAAGATATTATGTATATTCAAAGATTTGCACACATTTTCAAGATTTTTCAAAAAATCATTTTTATTTATATATATATAACATTTTTATTTATTCATTTCTTGTTTTACAATGTTTATCTCATGCATTTGAAGGGACATTATAGTCGTTTGTTGTTTTTCCATTAGTGACCAAGTTTATTGTCATAATGCACTCTCACACAGTACGCTGTCCATTGTGTGCCCTGGCTCTCAGCCTTTCAAAAACAATGGCAGATCAAAAATAGACACACATACTGTACAAGAAATGAGTCTAACGGTTAGACTCTAACCCGTGCGTGTGTGTGTGTGTCCAGTGCAGGGCAGTGTACAGTACAGTATATCCTCTCTGTCGGGTGGAAACCTCATATGTCCAAAAAACTGGTACTTTTCAGGATTCTAATTCAATGTAGATCGACAAGCTGAAAACGAGCTCAAAATGTTTAGAGCAAGGGGTCTTCAACAAGGGGTCCGGGACCCCTCGGGGGTCCTCAGAGTTACTACAGGGGGTCCGCCAAATCTTTGTGTGATGTGATTTTTTTTCCCCCCTTAACCACTTGAACCCTAGCATCCCTTTTCTGAGGATAACTTAAGCCAAAAATAGCAGATCTACAAGCTCACAACGCCTCGCGCTGCGAGGCGTTGTGAGCTTGTAGATCGGCTATTTTTGGCAAAGAGGTATAGGTGTAGAGGGGAAAAAAGAGCAGACCTAGTAAACAACAAAAAAAAGTAATCTGAAACACAATTTTATACAATATAGAGGGGGTCCCTGGCTGCTTCATCTCTCGCTCAGCTAGGGGGTCCTTGGCCTGAAAACGTTGAAGACCCCTTGGTTTAGAGCTTGAAAATGTTGATGCTTTTTGTGTGAAGCTGTAGTATTATCAAGTAGGGGCGTTAATTTACGAGAAAAAAAAACACACAAAAAATATGGATATAAGAGGTTTCTGCCCGACGACAGCAACGATTATGATGTCTCATAATGTCTCCTATAAAAGGGGACGAAGGTGAGACGGTAAAAACATGCTGTTCTCATTAGAACGGAGGATGACGTCAACCCCAGCGCTCCCTGTGCTGAATCAGAGGTGATGAGCAGCAGGGCCATGCAGATGGCATTCCAGGGAGGTGGGGGGTGTGTGTGTGTGTGTGTGTGTGTGTGGGGGGTGTTCAGATTATGCACCACGCAGCTATCAGGAGTCTTCACACACATTTTACAATCAATCCTCTCCTGTTTCTGATCGGCTACAACAGTGGTTTTCAACCTTTTTCACATCAAGGTCCATTATTTATTTTGGCGTTTGAGCCAAGGACCACCGTTTGAGATTTAGCCTCTCAGACCCAAGACTTAGAACATTTTGTTGTCATTGGATAAGATTTTGTCCACAATTCCATCCATGCTGTATTGATGTTTGTACCATAGGAGAGATAACAGGCAAACGTTGATCAAAATAACAATTTTCTAATTTAGTCATGCAGATGTTAAACAATAATTTAACTCTTGAGAGCGTGGTTTCATTTTTCCTTCTCAAGAGTTAAAGATCTAATAAGGGTCCATTTGGTTACCAACTCTCCATCATTTAGCTGGGGACCACCTGGAACCCCCTCAAGGACCACTGGTTGAGAACTGCTGAGCTACAACAATTCCAGTGCTGGACAAAAGCAAAGGGAACTGTCGTCCCGTAGCCCTCACACCACTATAGTGAGCAGATGCTTTGAGAAGCATGTTAAATCAACTGATCAATAGCAGGCTGCCAGTGCCAGCCCCCACACTGACTGGACCCCCACCAGTTCACATACCAGCAGAACACATCCACAGATGATGCCATATAATCACAGGCACTGTGTGTGTGTGTGCACACCGCTCTCTCTCTCCCACCTGGAGGGGGGGAGGAGCTCCTCTGTGTGAGAATGCTGTTTATAGATGACAGTTCAGCGTTCAACACACCAACATCCCCTCCAGACTCCACACCACCAGGCTCAGGTGCCTAACTGTAAGGACTCAACCCCCTGCGTGTAGGGTTGTCACGATTACAAATTTAAAGGGATATTTCACTTTAAAAACAAAATTGGGTCATTTTATCGTCTGCTCAGGCTTTTGTGAGCCCCCCCCCCCCGGACAGTTTTTAAGTTGCTTGATTCAGTATTTAGATATTTGATTTGATATTAATTTTATCAGACACGCCCCCTTCCTATACAAACCCATTGTAACTTCAAACTCCGTCCTTGGTTCTGGTGACTGATATTGTCCTTCTAATACGTGAGGAGACCGTGCTTTTTCAATTACTCTTCTCATTTATTTTTTGTATATTTTTTGGGGAAAATGGAAAAAATTAAATACATTTTTTTAATATATAAATGAAAAAAGTAATCAAAAAAACACGGCCCCTCACGTATTAGGAGGGCAGGATGAGTCACCAGAACCAAGGACAGGTGTTTTTGATGAATCTAACATGTTAAAAATGTAGTTTGAACTGAAGTTATAATGGGTTTGTATAGGAAGGGGTGTGTCTGATGAAATTAATATCAAATACTGAATCAAGCAACTTAAAAACTGTCTGGGGGGCTGACAAAAGCCTGAGTAGACGATAAAATGACATTTTTTTTAAAAGTGGAATATCCCTTTAACTTCATCTTTTGCGTAATCTATGAATGAAAACCCTATAGCCATAGTAGTAGTATGTGTTGTAATGGTGGCAGTAATAGTCATGCTGTGGTAGAAGCAGCAGTAGTGGTGATGATGGTTATAGAGTCATAAACATAGTGACAGTAGCAGTGTTGTTGTCACTAATACCAGCCCGTTCAAGCCTGGGGACAAGAGGGCATCTGTCACTTAATCCAACAGTCATCAACTAGCACAGTGCACATGATTCTCATTCCTTACTGGGGTCTCTCTCTCTCTCTCTCCCTCCCTCCCTCTCTCACTCTCTCCCTCCCTCCCTCTCACTCTCTCTTTCTCTCTCTCTCTGCCTGTTTTTTCTGTGTTTGTATCCCAACACTGTTCTCTCTGTGTCACCGTCTATATTTGTCTCTCTCCTTTTCGGTCTCTATTTTAGTGCTTCTTTATAATCTCTCTCTTTTGCTCATTTGTCTCTCACTGTCTGTCTGTCTGTCTGTCTGTCTCTTTTAAATCTGCTCAATTTGTTGTGTTTATCCCACAATCCAGACTACAGAATAGTAGAGATAACAGGATGGCTGGTGTGTGGGGGAATTGATGAAAATGAATGAAGAGAGAGATGGTTACAGTTGAAGCCATATTACTGTCTCTTCTCTGCAAACAACATGTGTAATTTAACCGCTTAACCTGTGTATACTTTGTTTGCCAGAGTCCCCCATGGCTTTATACTGGGCCCCCTCATTTTGTCCCTTTACGCCAATTATCTTTGCCGAAAATGCAACACATTGTGAGCTTGAAGAGAGAGCTGCTAATTTCGCCAAATGATATCATCCCAGGATAGGGCTGGTAGAGTTCAAAAATGTTGAATTGGGACACTTTAGAGGAGTAGTCCACTGCAAAATTGACTTATTTTCTATCAATTACACAAGGCTTCATGGGGTGTGTAATTGATAGGAAATAAGTCATTTTCGGGGTGAAATACCCCTTTTCATACATGTGGCTGGATGGATGGATAGATAGATCTCACATACACTGTGTGTGTGTGTGTGTGTGTGTGTGTGTGTGTGTGTGTGTGTGTGTGTGTGTGTGTGTGTGTGTGTGTGTGTGTGTGTGTGTGTGTGTGTGTGTGTGTGTGTGTGTGTGTGTGTGTGTGTGTGTGTGTGTGTGTGTGTGTGTGTGTGTGTGTGTGTGTACAACTTTTGAAGCTTTGTTAAAGGATGAATGTGTTAAATACCTTGTGCTCATTATGTGTCAATATATCTCTCCGTCTCTCCTACACTGTCTCCCTCATCTTTCCTACTGTCTGTCTCTCCTACACTGTCTCTCTCATCTTTCCTACTGTCTGTCTCTCCTACACTGTCTCCCTCAGCTTTCCTACTGTCTGTCTCTACTACACTGTCTCCCTCAGCTTTCCTACTGTCTGTCTCTACTACACTGTCTCCCTCAGCTTTCCTACTGTCTGTCTCTACTACACTGTCCCTCATCTTTCCTACTGTTTGTCTCTCCTACACTGTCTCTCTCATCTTTCCTACTGTCTGTCTCTATTACACTGTCTCTCTCTCTCTGTGTGTGCTATTGACCACCAGATATGTTACTGTAGCTCTGCTAGTGTCCATACTAGTGTGAATAGCAGCTCTTGGTACCTAGAGCAGAATCCAGAGTGCGTTAACGGCTCTGAGCTCAAGGGAGATGTCCTTGGTACTGATTTACAACAAGCAGCACCATCCATTCATTCTGCTGCCTGCCGCCTGGAATCATTTCCAGCTGTCGTGGCTTGTTTGTGGCAGCGGCCCAAGGTTACAACGTGAAGCCCTGGGTGTTAATGTAACCGAGCGTATACAGATGTAACCAAATGGACCCCGTTAGTGGACACACACACTCGCTCAGAGTTACCAATGGATACAGGCAACGGTGTCATGGTGATTATTTTACTGGCAGGACGGTGTTTTAATGAAGTCACACGCACACACCGCAAGCATATTATTTTACCTTAAATTAGGAAACAATGTTTGTACAGGAAATGTTTTTTAGCTTAGTTGTAGTCTTTTTAAACTAATACAAATTCAAGGAATGCCATGAATTATAGAGCTGAAACTAAAAAGTTTGCTTTGAACGAGTATCTCTCTCTTCTTGGACGGTGTCTCAGGCATTGCTGTGTGCAGACAGGATACTGGCAGCAGCCCTACTGAAGCCAACACGCTGTGTTGCTTACCGTGTTACCGCTACACTGTAGCCTATAGATGCAAGGTGTGAGGAATCAGAGGATACATTTTCACACTCACTTATAAATCCTGTTATGCAAAGTAGCCATTTGGGTACTTGGCTCGTGAATCTACCGGGGGGGGAGGGGGGGGCACGTTCTAGCGTGAACGTACGTGCACTGTACCGTGCCGTACCTTGCGCGTGAAAAAATCTCTGGCCACACGCCGTCCTACTCCGTGTGGCCTCCTCAACACCACTAGATACAGGGTCCCATTTGGTTACATTTGTATGTCGTTCCCACGTTTTTGTTAATTAGGTTATTTTTTCTTGACCACAAATGTTAAAGGGATAGTTCACCCAAAAACAGCATTCCTAAGCCAATAATTCGATGTCCAGCGGACCGGTAGGCAGCGGTTCCGGTAGGAGACACAACGGAGACTCTTTGTGTCTCCTACCGGAACCGCTGCCGGTCATCAAATTATTGTCTTAGGAATGAGACCAAAAAAAAAAAAAAATATCCATTAATTCAAGTCTCCATGGGGTGACTAATAGATAGGAAAAAAAGTCATTTAGGGGTGAACTATCCCTTTAAGAATGTATAATTTAGATTGCATGCTGTTTAGACAGATGCCAGCCAGGTAGGGTACCAGGGAAACAGATTGTTATTTACAGTAGATGACAGATGCCAGCTTCATTGTGTACCCGGTATCCTGTAGTTTGAATGTACAGATAGTTATTTAGATAGACACATATTGCTTTAGACAGATGCTAGTTTCATGGTTTTGCCTGTGTGTCCTAGTTTCTTGGGGCACTATGCACTGTTTCTCTCTGCATTCTGCAGTATGTATGCAATTATTTACCTTGCTTATTGTACTGTAAGTCGCTCTGGGATACGAGTGTCCGCTAAGTACCTACATAGGAAATTGTAAATGGTCTCTGAGTTACACATGGACAGTGGTGGAAAAAGTACTCAAATGTTTTACTTTAAGTAAAAGTATCAATGCTGCAATGTAGAAGTACTCTGTTGCAAGTAATTCAAATTTTATTTGTGTAAAAGTACAAATGTATTGGTATCAAAATGTACTTAAAGTACGAAAAGTAAAAGTACTAAAATGTTTGAAAATAGCCGATCTCTTGGATATTTTCAAATAGCCTAGGTACAGTATAAAATAGGGCTGTAAGTGGTTAATGTATGTTTTATAATATAATAATTCTGCAAAGTAACCAAAGTTTTCAAATAATTGTAGTGGAGTAAAAGTACATACCGGTAACCAGTATATGAAACTATTATTTGAATATTGTAACTGTCTGAAAAGGTGTCATATAATCCCATGAGGGATGGGCCACGAGGTGGCATGACACTTAAATAAAATAATTCATTCATTCATTCATTCATTCAGTACAATATTTGCCTCTGAGATCTAGTGGAGTAGAAGTAATTGGAAATTCTCTGGTAAAGTAAAAGTACGGTACCTCAAAATTGTACTTAAGTACAGTACTTGAGTAAATGTACTTTGTGGCTTTACACCACTGCACATGGATAAATGAACACTGAGGATTTTACTGTGTGTTCTCTGACAGCACATTAAGTATATGAACACCGTCACGTGTGTTTCTTGTGAGTGAGAGAAGACCTGTAGGGTGTTTGTGGGGGGCGGGGGGGGGGTGACATTATGAAGAAAACCACTCAGGGACACACATCTATATGTCAGCTGGCTCTCTGAATGGGTTCAGCTTCAGGGTTATTTCATATTTCAGAATGTAATCCAGTAAACATAACATTTAAATAGCACTTAAAATAGCATTTAAATAGCGTGCGTGACTTATAAGTGCAAACTCTTGAGTAAATGTTATGAACCCTAGTCCATAAAAACAGAGGTAAATGGTTGCGTACTGTAGAGTAAGAGTGCAAAGAAAAACAATTTAGTGGTACAAAGTAACTAGGATCCCAGATACGGCAAATGTCAAACCTATCATCTGTCAGATTCTAAAACACCATATGTCTATTTAAAATGCCATAACAATACAATATGTGAACAAGTAACCATTGTATTATGCATCTATTTACAGTAGGGCATAATACAACTTGATTTTCTATATCTTTCTGTTAGACATAGCTGTCTTGGGCAGGATTCAGAGTGGTGTATATCCTCTGGATTCAATGCACTGAAGTTTATAAAACATGTTTACTTTGCTAGAATATTTAGTTGACATCTCTGCCTATGTAGGTACAGTATACCATCGTCGGTCACCAACATTAACTGTTAAAGGGATAGTTCACCCTAAAACAATCTTATTTTCACACCCCATGAATTCATGGAGATGTTTTTTTTTGTCGCATTCCTAAGCTAATAATTTGATGACCGGTGGAAAGATGCTGACTTCATTAGTTAATGTGAGATTTTCTTTGAACTCCTTATTTTATTCAATTCATGTTGCAGTACACTGTTGCTTCATAACAAGAGGTCGTATGTAAATGACCTTTCATAGCACGCTATCAGAATCTCCGAAGTACGAGGATATGGGAAGCATTTCAAATGGGGCGGCAGTGGCTCAGGGGTAGAGTGGCCGGTAGAGCGGCCGGATGGCAACCGCAAGGTTCTCAGTTTCGAAGTGTCCTTGGGCAAGACACGGAACCCTACATTGCCTCCAATGAGTCGGTCGGCGCAAGCTTGCCACCATTGGTGTGTTAATGTGGGAAAAGTGTGGACGCTGGCGTCGACTTCACCTCCCAATGTCCCCCCCTTGTATGAATGAATGAGCCGTAAAACGCTTTGAGCACTTGGATAAGGCACTATAAAAATGCAATTCATTATTAAATGCAAAATGTTTACAGTATAACGATAAATACAAGTGGTTTTTCTTTTTGAGTTTACGTTTTGTGTCATATTCCTCATATTCCTCATGCCGACCGTGCAGCGAGAGACCGCCTCGCAAACCAGACCTGAGGTGAATAATAAAGTGTGGTGACCTGCCTTTCCTCTCGAGCGATAAAAAACTCAAGGGAATGTGCTTCTTCTTTCCCTTCTATACCTCTTCTTACATTCTTCCCTGTTGCAGCATCATACTACAAATATGATCTAATTATCAATGCGCTTCTTAACGATGGGCAAAAGAGCTTTTCCGCTGCTGTTGATGACAATATGATTTGTGGCAGAGATACAGTTTCTGAGCAGTACCACCTTTTTTTTCTTTCTGAAAATGAAACGGCATCAGCTTAGCTTATGCTTCAGCAATTAGGGCTGCAACTATCCATTTTCTTCTTAATCATTATTCTATTTAGTACTTTTTTGATATCATCGAATGATCTATTATAAGCTTGTTTTGTTTAATAATTAGATTTTTTTTTGTACGTCAACACATGTGATTTCCCACTTTGTTGTACAACGGTGTCGTGCGAAAATGTTTCACTTTCGTTTTAACCCATTAAGACCGGGAAAGCAATCTGTGTGTCATTTTAAGATTTTTTGGGCTATTTTTGAATAGCCAAGCAACTCGTAAAATGACACAGATGCGTTCCCGGTCTTAATGGGTAAAAAAAAAGAAATCGACTTTCATTTCATTTTGTTTCTTATTTTAAACGATTAAATCGATCGGTTCTTTTAACTGTTGCACCCCTATCAGCTATACTGGCCAAGCAAGCAACTGACAACACAGCCAGCTAGCTCACCTTTGTGTCAAATATGAGACACAAAGCAACGCAGAGCCTGTTCAACTGATGGAGCTGATATGTTTCTATATGGCACTTTGCTGGCGTGGAAGTTTAGTATAAGAACAGCATGAAATATGGCTTAGTTTGGGGAAAAAAGTCCAGAAAGAGGCTACCTTGCTGCACATAAGCCAACAATAATGGAACAAACATGAGCCTTGCATGATGTTAACTTGCTTGCTTACATGAGCAAAAACAACCAAATTGCTAATAATCAGTGATTTTTGACACAATGCACTTTGTTTTGGCAGTTTTGGAAGTTACAGGACAAACATGGGAGGCTACCCTGATAGCTGCATTCGTGTAATAGAGTACAGAAGTCCTGACGTCACTCGTTCATCCCCTGGGTCGTAGAGTAATCTCTCTATGGAGAATACACATTGGGTCATCATCATAGAATCGTCTCATATAAGAATTGTGGTCCAAAAATAAACAAACTGTCTCGGCGATATTGTCAGGGAGGAGGTGGCTCTGTATCGTTTATGATAGTCAGTCACTCATATTTGATACAGTCTGTTTCTGGCGAAAGTTTTACTAATTCGGCGGAAGTAACATTAGCGTTTTCTCACCGTCAGTTGATGCTTCAAGTCAAACCGCCGGGGTCATTTGTTTATTTTTGGAACACGGTTCTTATTTGACGCGATATTAAACACGTCTATGAGAATTCAGAATGGGGGGAAAAAAAACCTGACCCAGGTAGGATGTGTAAATTACATCAGACTTCGGTGCTCTATTAACGGGCGTCCTTGCACAAAGCCAGAAGGTTGCTACAAAACTTAAAACGGACAAATCAAAGTGTTTTAACTTTAAAGACAGTTTTATTAGCAATTTGGTTAAGCTACCTAAAAATCACAAATGTATTAAAACCCACTAACATTATAGCTATGTTGCTGGATAAATATGCCAAAGTCTTTTGCTAAGTATTATTATAGACTAATCTGGGTATTGTATGTACTTCTGTAAACTACTACTATGCTGTTCCAAATGTCTTTAATACCACCCCATCCTTGGCTAAATACTGCTATTGTTCCGAGATGTTCCAGAGGCTGCTAGAATACATGACGCAGCTGTTGCTCTGATTGCCTGCAGAACTGGGTTAATGTTTATAAATCTTTATTTTGTTGGTATTTTTTCATTCAGACCGGGAAAGTATCTGTGTCATTTTAGATGTCTTTGGCTATTCAAAAATAGCAGATCTACAAGCTCATAGCCGTGCTATGAGCTTGTAGATCTGCTATTTTTGAAAAATCGTAAAATATTTTGTTCCACGGACTTCCAGAAGCAAAGATTGGAGTTAAAAATGTTTGAAAACAATATATGTATTCAAAGATTTGTACAAAATGTTCAACGTTTTTCAAAAGTAGCAGATCTACAAGCTCGTAGCGCGGCTCTCGGTGCCGTGCTACGAGCTTGTAGATCTGCCATTTTTGAATAGCCCAAAGTATAAAATAATGGTTATATAGCTAAAAATCTAACTGTGTCATAGATCTAATTTATGACACAGTATGCGTTCCCGGTCTTAATGGGTTAATAAGAATAGCCGATGTACCAGCTCACAGCGCGGCGTGGCGCATTGCATCGTGAGCTTGTAGATCGTCTATTTCCGGTGCGCGACATGGGCACTCAACTAAGTATGAATAGTATTTTCTATCAATTACACACCCCATGAAGCCTTGGATTCATGGAGATTTGTAATCAAATTATTGGCTATTGCCTGTAATCAAATTATTGGCCTCGGAATTCGACAAAAACAAAAAAATCTCCATGAATTCAATGCTTCATGGAGTGTGTAATTGATCATTTTTTGGGTGAACTACTCCTAAAGCATCCATCATCCCCTCAGCCCTTCCTCGTCGTCCTGTCTAACGTCTCTCTCTCTCGGTCCATGCAGCTCTCAGTTGGCCATGAAGTACCTGGACCCGGCGTTCACTCCTCTGACCAACGCTCTGAACGAAGGCCTCCAGGAGAGCTCCGCCAAGTGGAAGTACAACAGGACCGCCTTCGAACGACAGAAGTGGGTTCTTAGCACGCGCGCACACACACACACACACACACACACACACACACACACACACACACACACACACACACACACACACACACACACACACACACACACACACACACACACACACACTGAGCAAAACAACCAAATTGCTATTAATCAGTGATTTTGACATGATACACTTTGTTTTGTAAGTTTTTAAGTTACAGGACAACAATGGTAGGCTATATACCCTGATAGCTGTATTCAAATATCATAAACGGGCTTCCTTGCACAAAGCCAGTGTTGCCACAAAACATGCAAAGCTCCACACACACAGACACACACACACACACACACACACACACACACACACACACACACACACACACACACACACACACACACACACACACACATAAAATGTTAATTGTCTCCGCCAGACCGAAGGCACACAAACTATGTTTTGCACCCTGTCCGTCTGTCTGTGTGTCTGTCTGTCTGTGAACAGCTAATCTCCAGCATCATTGGCCCGATGGCAGCGAAACACTCCCTAGGTGCCAGAGCAGAACCTTTGCCCCCAAATTTTCAGATAGGCCTGTTATAGCGCCACCAGGAGGCAAAACACATTTCTTTTTATTACTCCTACAGATTGTATCCATACATCACGCAAATCGGCACACAGTATCTCTATAGTCATGTGATCAAGACGGATCTGTCCGATTTTTCATATTCCATCCTGATTGGCTAAGATTGGCTTTCAAAGTTTGCAGGATTGGTCCGTTTTGAACAAAATGCCTCAAATCATGAACGCAGCGTGCGATTTCAGAGAAATTCCGAGCACATTCCCACTAGGCCGAGGAAGAAATGCCAAGAAAAAAAACACGTAGACGTAAATCTAAAATAACTTTATTATAACAAATAAAAACGCCAACATGTTTCGACCTGACTGGTCTTCATCGAGGCAAGAGTGCATTCTTTCCCTGTCCTCTCCTCTGTTTTTTTTGTTGTTGCTCGGACCTATTCTTCTTTCTTCAGTATAAATGATGGAATTGGAGTGCAAGGAGAACAATAAGCTACAACTGCAATTTAGCAGATTACGTACTGTAAAATAACCCTCCTGGCGTCAGCATCTAAGCTACGTACACAACAAAATTCGAGCGCACGTGCACTGAGGCCACTTCAACCATTATCTTATACTTTGGCTATTTTTTGAAAGAAACATGAAAATGTGTGCAAATCTTTGAATATATATATTTTATATTTATAACTCAAATCTTTGCTTCTGGGGATTCTACAAATGTCTTCTAAATCCTAACAGTTTTTTTTTAAAAACTTGCTATAATATCAGTGGTTCTCAAACTTTTTCAAGTCAAGGACCCCCAAAATTATATGTATTTGGCCACGGACCCCCATCTCAAAATATGTACCAGGGACCCCCAGAAGCAAAGATTTCACTTTAATATATATATATATATATATATATATATATATATATATATATATATATATATATATATATATATATATATATATATATATATATTCAAAGATTTGCTAAACCTTTCACGATTTTTCAAACATAGCAGATCTAGAAGCTCATAGCTGCTCTGAGCTTGTATATCTGCTATTTTTGAATAGCCAAAGTATAAAATAATGGCAAAAAAGGTTACACAGATGCTACATAGAGAACGAAATGCGAGTGCACGTGCAGACAGTAAGTCTGTACGTCTGTACAGGTACGTCCCCCCCCCGACAGGAGAGGAGAGGCACTGTTAGGGTGGAGGATGATTGAATAGAAGGCATCCACCTAGGGTTGAGTGGTATGGGAGAGCAGGAAATGAGGAGGTGGGTTCTGAAGAGGTGGGGTTGGCAGACTGTGGCGGGAGATAAAGAAGAGAGTCAGGCAGGCCTGAATTAAAGGGATAGTTCACCCCAAAAATATACACGCTCACTTCGTGCCGCACTGCAAGCTTACTTGTACATCTGCTATTTTGATTTTTTGAAAAATTGAAAATGATGAATCATTTTGAATTACAAAAAGTTTTGAGAAGTACTGATTTAGAAGGCATTTGTAGAATCAGTGTATTATGTCAGTTCCACTAACATAATTTCATGATCTTCTTCTCTTGGTTGTTTAAAGTATTACACTTTATACTGCTTATACAGACTTTAGTGGAGACAGGGGTTGTGAAGATATACTGTAGATGCAAATATTTGAATATGCTCTCGCTAATAATGTGTTCTATATTATACCGTGGTCCCTATGCATGTTTATCTAATCTACAGTAATGTAAATGAAGCCCTCCTCCTCTATAAGCCCCACCTCAGTACACTGACATCTGAATCATAATGATAATTGTTTCTGACCCGGTAGAAAAGGGTCAGGCTGGTATGTTTCCTTTCTCTGATCCTTTTGTTTTAATTCATTATTACCACTTCAACCCCTATGTACCTACAGTAGTTGACCGGAGTCCCACAGGGTTCTCTTCCTGTTCCTCTCCTTTTTTTCCTTTGAGACTTCCGGAGGAGCGCATCCAACACAAACACTGTGGAGGGTTTCCTGTCGATGTGAACGTCAGATCTCACACAAAAAACTTGACTAAGACTAAAAGACTGCGATTTTGATATTTAGTCGCCTAAGACAAGACTAAATCTGAATATGCCCTCAAAATTAACACTGGTATGGAATTCTCCTTTAAGTTCCTATGTATTCCTCCATCACGCCACAGTTTAGGAATGGCTGTCGTAGGGTCTGGTACATAGTACTGTCTGTTCTGTTGTCTCTCCAGCTATTCTAACACACATACTGTGTAATCTGTCCTCTCTCCAGGAAGGATATCGCCCGGTACATCGACATCCCGCACAACTTCTCGCTGACACGGGGGGCGGTGCGCCTGGGCCAGCTCATGCACTACGACTACTCCAGCCACAAGTACGTGTTCTCCATCGGCGAGAACTTCCGCTCGCTGCTGCCGGAGGCGTCGCCCATCCTGGGCCGCCACTACAACGTGTGCGCCGTGGTGGGCAACAGCGGCATCCTGACGGGCTCGCACTGCGGCGCCGAGATCGAGAAGTTCGACTTTGTGTTCCGCTGCAACTTCGCGCCGACCGAGATCTTCAAGAAGGATGTGGGCCGACGCACCAACATGACCACCTTCAACCCCAGGTTACTATCCCGTTTAAAGGACAACTTTGTTTTTTTACAACCAAGGTTCTATAGTTTTAGCGATTTTCGTGATTTCTTTTTTTACAGTGGGAGGGGGCATTCTGTCCAGTGGCTAAATATGTCTTTTTTAGACAATAAAAACGGTCCTGTGGTCTTTGATGGCCAAATGTGAGTTATTGGGGACTAGAAGAGCTACTGTAAATGATAATAAAGAAAACGCCGGGTTATTGTGTAAAAAAATACATACAGTATTTAGCCACAGGACAGAATGCCCCCGCCCACTATACAAAAGATCGCGAAAATTGCTAAAACTATAGAAAGCAGTAAATTAAGATGTTTTAACACTCATCTTTTATTTACTTTAATTACAATCTTTAAAACATAAACCTTTGTTGTAAAAAAAACAAAGTTGTCCTTTAAGACCTGAGGCCGATTCTACAGTTTTCAGAAAAACGTGTTGCTATATCAGTGGTACTGAAAACGTATTCGCTGTCCACCACTGTTCAAAACTATAAGAAGCTTGCTTCAACCAATTGATGCCAATGCTTTTGTTGTATTTCTGCATTGAAGTATTGATACTTCTACTGAACCACTCAAACCCCAGCGTCCGTATTGTGGGGAAAGCTTTAGCAGAAAATAGCAGATCGACGAGCTCACAACGATCGGCTATTTTCGGCGAAAGCTTTCCCCGCAAAAAACGGAAAACAGAAATATTTGAGCGGTTCTTCTATCACCCCAATGGAAACAAGCCATAGTACTTTCTTGAGTATAATCCTCTTATCAGACCTTGTTTTGATCTGTACTTTCCTGTGCTTTTGCAAACTGCTAATAAAGTAATCAATCAATAACTGAACCCCCTGCCCCCTTGACGCGCAGCATCCTGGAGAAGTACTACAACAACCTGCTGACGGTGCAGGACAGGAACAACTTCTTCCTGAGCCTGAAGAAGCTGGACGGGGCCATCCTGTGGATCCCCGCCTTCTTCTTCCACACCTCGGCCACGGTCACCCGCACGCTGGTGGACTTCTTCGTGGAGCACCGGGGACGCCTCAACGTGCAGCTGGCCTGGCCGGGCAACATCATGCGCTACATCAACAAGTAAGAGAGAGTCGATACCTGTGTGCGCGCTAGGGCTGTCAGCTTTCCTCAAATGATATTCGAATATTGGTCTTAACACATTGGGTGCCAAAACCGTATATATACGGTTTTGGGAATACAACCATGGAGTGCCACGGTTTCGGGAATACAACCATGGAGTGCCAAAACCGTATATATACGGTTTTTGAAACTTTTTTTTTTCAAAAAAAATTTTTTTCCTTCACAGCACCAGGAGATATCATTTTCCGAAGATTTAGACTCCAATCCACTTCCTGGTTAACTTATGACTTCAAAAGCCTGTATCTCGGCTCCTAAAAAATGGTTAAAAATCCTGGCACTCAGTGTACTCTGTTTTTAAAAAAACCTGGCACCCCATGTGTTAAAAATGTGCAGATATTCGAATATTATTATTATTATAAAAAAATATATATTTTTGTTTTTTTTATATTATTATTTTTTGACAGAAACAGTACAAAAAACAATGTATCGAGTGCTCGGATCCAATAAAACATATCTTTTGTTTGTTTTTATAACTTCATACATTGTTTTTTGTATTGTCCCTGTCAAATAAACATGACAAAATTCAAATATTCATTTTCATATTCGAATATACATATTTTCCCAATATTCGAATATCGAATATTTGTTTGACAGCCCTAGTGTGCGCGCGTGTGTCTATAGCAGTAGTTCTCAAACTTTTTCATGTCAGACAAGGACCACCCAAAATGATATGTACAGTATTTGGCTGCTGACCCCCATCTCAAATTATTTTGTTCCAGGGACCCCGAGAAGCAAAGTTTTGAGTTAAAAATGTTCGCTTTAAAAAATATACTGTTTAGAATATATTCAAAGGTTTGCACAAACGTTCACTATTTTTCAAAAAATAGCAGATCTACAAGCTCATACTGCGGCACGAAGTGACGCGCTATGAGCTTGTAGATCTGCTATTTTCTAATAGCCAACGTATAACATCTAAGATGACACAGATGCTTTCCCGGTTTTGATGCGTTAAAATAGATTGTGATATGTTAGATTGACTGATTTGGGACCCACTGGAACCACTGCCTTAATATCCATCCATTGCCTTAATATCCATCCATTCACATCCCCTTTTCACCTGCATGGTGATCTATGATCCTTGGAGCTGATGAAATGGTTGCTTGCAAACGGTCCTTATTGGCCTCGCCTTTATTTGGTGAACGTGTGCTATTTATTTTTTTACGGCGTGGCTGTGAAAGTGGCAGCCGTCTGAGGGGCCGTCTGAGGGGCCGTCTGAGGGGCCGTCTGAGGGGCCGTCTGAGGGTGGCCATCTGAGGGCATCACGTCATTGGCTAGACTCTTACAGAGCCAGCCTGTCTATAAAAAAAAGTGAATGGCGGTCGAATGGGGCTGAAAGTAACCTTGCCCAAATATGGAGTTAAATATGTCATAGATACGTCATTGACGACTCACGTCATTAGACTGAAGAACCACAATGAAGCCACAATGTTTATTGCAGTGGTTCTCAAAGTGGGGTCTGAGGACCCCCCCCAATGGGCCCTTGAGGGTCTGAGGCTCTTAGAGTTATGGGGGGTCCGTTGCCAATAACGCATAGTAAACTTGGGGGTCCTTGAAATGAAAAGGTTTGAGAATCTCTAGATTTATTGGACCCCAGTCTTGTGTATAAATACTGTGTAATGGTTTTTGCCTGTAGTCCCCATACAGGCCATTTTATGATTTTCGAATAATGATATTTAAGGATGAATAATGATATTTAAGCACGACATATTTCATTGGGATAGATGTGATTTGCATTCAGATTTGAGCATTGGGTGTGCGGGGGCCATATGGCATTAGTAGGGCCATGCCTTGTCCATGATGTCATAGTGTATGTGTGCCTACCCTTTTTAGCTGTTGGGTCATGTAAATCTATGATGGTCTTTATAGCCATAGTAAATTTCACTTTTCTTTAACGTGTAGTAGTGGGAGGGAGGGGGGGGGGGCACTTCAAGTCTGTTGGTCACCCCCAGAGCAGCGCGCGGTGTTAATCCAGGCCAGCAGCTTTTTTTACGCTCCAATAAAACATCTAAAAACACATCATCAACACAGTACAGTACAGTATACAGTACACATAGCCCAGTCCTGCCATGACGTACCCAGTCCCACACAATGTTTGTTCAGTTAAGACACTTTTGTCAGGAATAGCCATTTATTGCAATGCATAAGATACAGAGTTATTGAACCCTTCAAGGGCATAAGTTTACATACTTAAAGGGATAGTTCACCCCAAAAAAATACTTTTTTTCCCCTATGGATTATTAGACACCCCATGGAGACTTGAATTAATGGATATTTTTTAGTTTTTGTCACATTCCTAAGCCAATAATTTGATGACCAGTGGAACGGTAGGCAGCGGTTCCGGTAGGAGACACAAAGGAGAGACTCTTTGTGTCTCCTACCGGAACCACTGCCGGTCATCAAAAAATTAGCTTAGGAATGCGACAAAAAGGGACTTGTCCTCTCCTCCGCGTCATCAGTGCCCATACCCTAGGTAGGGTTGGCGAAAGGGCCTTTCTGTGTGGAGTTTGCATGTTCTCCTTGTGTCCCCTACGGTAGTTAATACCCTCACTAAAAACATGCAGTAATCCTGGTCTCTGTACTGCCTCCCCCTGGTCAGCTGGGGCGCCTGATGGAGGGGAAAGGAACCGGTTGGAATAACGCGCTCCTTCCACGCGCTACGTCCTACCGGAGAAACTCCCCCCTGTCAGGTGATAAGAAGCGGCCTGCTCACTCCTCATGCATTGAAAGAAGCATGAGCTCTGTTCGGGGCTCTCCCCAGACTGGCAGAGGGAGAGTAGCGCCCAGGATTACAGGCTTAGGCAATTGGCACTGGGTGAAGAAATGGGTTACAAAATTGTGGGATAAAATTAAATGTATATATTTTTAAATTGTTAGTGAATGAGAATGGGGAAGAGAAGTGTGAGACTGAGTGTGTATACCTCCTGCCTGCCGTGCCTACCTGAACTATCGCTGCGCTCCATTTGCTGCCGTCTAGAGGCTAGGTTTAGGGGTTCCAGGTTGGAGTTACATGCCTGATTCATACTTGGCTGCGTGCCAGTGTCGTGCATCAAGAACAGCCGATCTAGAGCAGCTATTTTTGGCTTTATTAGGATTAGGGTTTGAAAATGTTAAAATGTTGCCCAAAAAATGGCATTCGTAAAATCCTAAAAATCTTCATGTCCTCACGTACGTGCGTGCGTGCATGCGTGCGTGCGTGCGTGCGTGCGTGCGTGCGTGTGTGTGTGTGTGTGTGTGTGTCAGCACTCAGCAGCGGTACCAGAGCCCCAGTTTTGGGGGATAACCCCCCTGTGTACCATGTGGCTGTATTGTACCGAGCCATGGGGTAGAGGGACCCGTACGGTAGAGAGGATTTAGACCCCAAAGCCGGATTATAGAGAAAGGGCTATTTTATGAAAGGTATGGCACAGAGTTGTAATGGAGTGTGTGTGTGTGTGTGTGTGTGTGTGTGTGTGTGTGTGTGTGTGTGTGTGTGTGTGTGTGTGTGTGTGTGTCAGTGCTGTGTGGGTATCTGAAACGTGTGCACGTTTGTGTCCGTGTGTGTGTAAAGAGGGATTTGTGCCTAGTGGTTTAACATTGTAGCATTGTGAACAGACAGGTGGTACAGTAATCTCAACCAATCCCATTAGATCTACCTGCTCCGGGAAGCATTACCAGCCTTTTTAAGCAGCTCAGGGTGGATTGAAAACCTTAAGGACATCCCAGAGTGGCTTTTGTTCGGGGCCAGTTTGGAAAGGGTTTTCCTTCGCTAATGCTAACGTTTATACTATTACCGCTCCGTCCGCCGCGTGCCGCCGGGAATAGCCGATCTACAAGCGATGCAAAACGCGGCGTTGTTGTGAGATTGCCGCTCGTATTCTGCATTTCAAAAGGATAAGATGACACTTGAGGGATTGACACCGTGTACGCTTGAGTGGCTTTTTGAACTGGCTTTCCCTAATTTGTTGTAACATGACAATCACATCAGAGTATAAACAACAACTATAAAATATAAAACAAGAAAAGACTGACAGATAATTTGGTAAATGTTCCAGATGAGTTCAATTAAAATATAAAACATTTAAAAAAAAACAGTTATACAAAGATACAAACGGAACAACAACAGACACTCTTGCTCTCATACTCTCCCAGCACAGGTCGTGCCTTCCCACACGGAAAGGAAATATATGAACATACATTTTTTTAATATATGTCACATATATGTTCAGCATATATGTGACATATTCGAAATTGGCCGCCTACATATATGTATATTACATATATGTACATATATGCACATATATGTCTATATATGTTTAGAACATATATGTAGGTGGCCAATTTCGAATATGTCACATATATGTATATTACATATATGTACATATATGCACATATATGTCTATATATGTTTAGAACATATATGTAGGCGGCCAATTTCGAATATGTCACATATATGTATTCAATATATATGTTAAATATGCACATATATGTATTTAATATATATGTTAAATATATGTCATATATGTTTATTTACACATATTTGTTCAGGAATACATGCATATACCTACCTACATAAATAAATAAAAAACAAATCTAAAAGTCATTAACATTCATTTATTCAGAAAAACAAAACAAATTATATATATATTGTTCACGCCTCTACCACATCCTTCCTATCATAGGCATGTTTTTAATATTTGTTTCAGTATAAAACAAACAAAATAGCTGATCAACAACCTCACAATTAACATTGGAGCACAGATTTCTTTCCCATCATGGGCATGTTTTCAATATTTTTGTTTCAATATAAAACAAACAAAATAGCTGATCTACAAGCTCACAAAACATTGGCGCACAGCTTTCTTTCCCATCATGGGCATGTTTTCAATATTTGAGTTTCAATATAAAACAGACAAAATAGCTAATCTACAAGCTCACAAAACATTGGAGCACAGCTTTCTTCACTTAGTCTGCCTTTGGCGATAACGGAGCTCTGTCAGCTTGGAATTGATGGGTGTACCCAGCTGGCCTTTGGTTGCATGTGGCCACTTCTTCTGTGTTGCCTCTACAGAGAAGAGAAAGGGAGATAATGAGCTAGAAGACAGGACCAAATGCTCAGTCTAATCTCCAAGCATTCCACTCCATGGCAAGAGGAACAATTTGATTAGTGATTTTAGTCATTATCTTTTCTTAATATTAGAATTATATAGAACTTTCTGAAAAATCAGTGCATTTATTGAGTCTGTCCAAGTTTACAATTATTAGTGACAACTTGTCAAATGATCTCATGGTATGTTTGACATCACATGAACTTCACTTGTACGAACAACAGATTATCAGCACAGGTTGTTTACCAGTAAGAGCAATAAGATATGCTTCGCAATCAAGTAAATAAATTAAAGGCATGAATGAAAATGAATTAAAGGCATGGTCTGGTCATTGCATGAGTATGGGTGAAGGAGGGATGAAGATACACAGAGGACCACCACAGTGGAAGCAGGCCAGATCTATTAGAATCCTGTGATCAGGAAGTGAGCAATTGGAAAGTTAGTGTATGATCACCCTACAGTAGGTGCCAGGCCGTGCAAGATACCAATGGTGTCGATGCTTACCTGATGCCGTCTCCACTGATAGCTAATAAATAGTGAAACAGGGATGTTAAAGTAGCCAACTTAAGGCATCAGCTATTACTATTACCCATTTTCCTTTCTCAATTCTTTTGTTTTTACTCACCAATTATGGCTGTCTTTTTCTCAGCGTCCAGGGCTTCCAGCTGATCCCCTTCACCTCGCTTTGGCTTGCCACCTTAAGAAATATTTCATGATTATTATTTTAGAGGAGAAGAATGTCAAACAACAACAAAAAAGTATCAAACGAAAGTACACAGTATCCCAAAATTAAATAAAAAATAAAGACATCATCAACTAATGCAAGTAAAGACATCATGTAGCAGCAGATATTCTTTTCACCTGAAAATCGTCTTCGCACTTCTTCTTGTCGTGTCCAGTCTTTGCACTGGTGCTCACTGCCAGCCAGGTGTTTCTTTCAGCAACTGTGATAGTAGAAATATTTTAAAACATTATTTGTGTGTTAGTAATTTAAAAAGTAATGTTAACTCATCAGATTGCTCATAATTCGCGCCACCGTGCCCCCTTCTCATAATTCATTCAGTTCTTCTGATGAACTTGGCAAAGTGTTTCACAATGCAGAAATGATTAATGAACACTTGTTATACAAATCAGTGGTTCTCAAACATGTTCATGTCAAGTACCCCCTAATTAGTATGTACTTGGCTATGCAGACTCAATATTTGAGTTACAAAAGTGTTTCAAAAATATTCCACACATATTGTTTACAGTGTTCTTTAGTTTTTTAATAGCTGGTAGATCTGCTATTTTCAAATAGGCACTTTGTATAGGGTTTAAGTGGTTAAACTGATTTTGATGCTATATAACCTCATTTACCAGGGGACCACCTAGAACCCCCCCACTGACCCCTGGGGGTCCCTGGTGCTCACTTTGAGAACCATTACCTACTTTTGTTAGCTACTGTCTGTAAAACAAACTAAGTTAAAAGAAACAGATTACCAAAGCTGTCTGCACATTAAAATTCTCAGTGTAAATTGAACTGTACTTAAGGATCCATTGGTATTTGTACTCTCTTTCTCTTAATTAAATGATTTTGCTTTGTACTGTAGGTTCAAAATTCACAGATATAATAATAACAATAATAATAATAATAATAATAATAATAATAATAATAATAATGAATTACAGTCAAAACAAACGCCAACATTAGCTCTCACTGAGGTGGACTGATTTATACCTGAAATAAACACTCATCATGCACCACATGGAAATGAATATGCTAATGCCATATCTAAGACTGTGTTACACACCCCAAAAACCTTATCTCAAGCTCACAATGCGTCGCTGTGAGCTTCAGTGATTTTTGGGAGTGCAACACAGTCTTACGACAAAACATAATGTAAGCTTAACCTGAGCGAATCACTGTATAATGACAGTCATGACGAAACTTCAACCTGGTGTTTGCACTTTATCCATTTACGGCCCTACATCTACATACACGTTCTGATTTCAAATATATAGTGCTTAACTCCTGGCCACGGATGTTACAATTCACTTCGGGTGGGTGTAAGTACCCGTATTATTCCGGATGGTTCAATAAAAAGCATTTTAATCCGATCGGTGGCCATTGTGTCATAGAGTTATAATGTATCAGAGTGCAGTACACCTCCCAACCAATAGGGTCGCGTAGTTGAAAGCATGAGGAAATACGGAACAAATCGCCACCGATCGAATTAAAATGCTTTTTATTGAACAATACAGACAATACAGGTATTTCCGAGTGCCCTAGTAGACTTGTAACATCCGTGGCCATGGAGTAAGCACTTTATATTTCAAATCTGAACGTGTATGTGGATGTACAGGTTGTAAATAGAGAAAGTACAAAAAACAGGTTGCAGTTCAGCCATGACGCTCATGACGGACGAGCGTCGTGTGATCCATGGCTAATACGCTAATATAATTGCACTTTTACGATACTAACAAGTTGGATAACATAATTCCATAAACTAATTAAAGAACTTACCTGCTATCTAGTAGAGTAGAAGCACGGAAGCACCCGATTTGTTTGTAAATAAATGTTCGCCGACAGACGTTAGATCCACATGAAGAATTCAAAACGAATAGGCTCCGCCCAGAGCTGCGTGACGTATTTCTGTGAGAGTAGTTCTCAACCTGTGGGTCGGGAACCACAGGGGGGTCCCCATATGATTTTGGGGAGTTTCCCAGATGACAGTGAAGTAAAATTTAAGTAAACTTTTTAATACCTAAAAAATAAATAAAAGAAAGCAAAGAAAAAGACTATTACTGCATCAAAAGTAATCAACAAACTATACAAAAAAAATGGTCAAACATTGGCCAAATTAACCAATCAAGCCGTTGTTGTGAGCTTGTAGATCGGCTATTTTCACAATATTGATCTGTGGAACAGAGTCAAACTAAATGCATCAACTCCTACATTCCAAATGCATATTAGGGTTGGGGGTGCCCAGTTCAAATATGATTATTTTGGGGGATCTCGGCATGAAAAGGTTGAGAACCACTGCTGTAAGTAACAGGATAGATGGACACGGCATGGGATATCTGCACACCTCAATGTAAATTGGCTATTTTGTCCAAAATGTAAAAAAAAACAAAAAAAGGAAAATATTTTTAAGTAAAATAAAGTATACATGATTAGAACATTCTTAAACATTCGACAATTAGGGTCTAATATTTCCATAATTGCTACAAAATTGCTACAAAACCTGTATAGCAGTTGGGGCATAAACAAGAAGTTGAAGGATACAACTACTAATGATAATAATAACTGATAATGATGATTATGTTCACATCATGTAAAACATTTTAAATTGTTGTGCCTCTAGAAGGCAATGGAAAACAGAAAGGTCTTTAGTTGTGTTTTAAAATAAATAAGAGTGGCAGCAGACCTAATTAAACAATATTGTCTTTATGTTATATCTTCCACAATCCACAAACCACAATCTACATTGAATGGAAATACATAATGCATACATTTTCTTATATAACTTTGGACTGATATGCACATATTATACCTTGCAAATAAAAAAGGGAGATATGAGCTATATATATAGGCATTATGTATGACATATATGCAAAAAGTCAAATACATATTAGCTATATATGTAGGCATATATGTAGGCATTTATGACATATATGCAAATATATGAACCTGATTGTGGCATATATGTGAACATATATGAGCTACATATGAGACATATATTCCCTATATATCAACATATATGCACATATATGAACCTGATTGTGGCATATATGTGAACATATATGAGCTATATATGAGACATATATTCCCTATATATCAACATATATGCACATATATGAACCTGAATATGACATATATGCAGCATATATTCTGCATATACCTGCCATATATTGGCATATATGTTCATATATTTCCTTTCCGTGTGGGTTCTTTCCCTTATACTCCCTCTGTCTCCTTAAACAATGCATTGCCTCATTGATCATAACATTTCAATATCTTTTTGAAATATTACATCTTTTATTTTATTGGGGTTGCTGGCACAAAATAGTTTCAGATCCCCCATCCGTGGCCAAATTCATAATAATTTGGGGGGTACTTGACATGAAAAAGTTTGTGAACCACTGAAGAACATCACAGTGTACGATATGTCTTCTGTCAGGGGTGATGCAACTTCGATGATGGAGAGGGACACTATGTTTCCACACTCACTGCAGAGGGCCACATTGCATATGCTGTCGGTCAGACACCTCTTATCTCCATATTTTAACTTTTTTCGTAAATGAATGCCGTAGTTCGCCATTCTATGTCACACAAAAGTAGATCTACACGCGTTTTGAGCTTGTAGATCTGTCATTTTTGCCATTTTTGAATTGGAATCCTGAAAAGTAACATTTTTATTTAATTTCAAATGCATTTAGTTATACTTATGTTAACTTTTTTAACTTAAATACAAAGACATTGGACATAAAAAAGACAATAGAATTGTAATACTAATATAGATTGAAGTAATTAAAGCGGGTCATGTTTGCATGTTTGGAATTGTAACAGCTGAAATCAGTAATATATCAGTAATCCGATATCAACCCGCGGGCCGCATTAAGTGAAGGTGGGGGGCCAAATGTGGCCCCCGGGCCACCGGTTGCCCATGTATGTCTTATGTAGACTGCCATGTTTTTACCCTGCTGTAGTTCTTAACCTGAACCGGAAAACAAACTACAACATAAGCCCAGGGTTCCATCCCCCCCTTAAGTGGTTAATGACACAGGCTTCCATTGAAAGTGACGTGTAGCGTGTTGCTTTGTTATCATGAAGGCTACAGTAATTAAACCGGTGACATATTGTGCGGTGTTACATTTAATGTTAAATAACGCTTTGTCTTGGCAGCGAGGCTGGAGCCAGTATGTCTGGAAACACACACACACACACACACACACACACACACACACACACACACACACACACACACACACACACACACACCGTTATCGTGGCTCTGGAAAAAGAAAAGCCATTCTCTCAGCATCTCCCTTGTAGTTAGTTATTGTAGCAGACATGCCATTAGTTAAGGTTAAAGATAGGGGTTTTAATTCTGCCCGGCAACAGCAGCAGCACACTATCATTTTATTGTTTACAGTTTCAAACGTTAAGTAGAATTGCCAGGTGTGTGTGTGTGTGTGTGTGTGTGTGTGTGTGTGTGTGTGTGTGTGTGTGTGTGTGTGTGTGTGTGTGTGTGTGTGTGTGTGTGTGTGTGTGTGCGTGCGTGCGTGCGTGCGTGCGTGCGTGTGCGTATAGCCAGTTTCTGTGGGTATATGACGCAAGTAGATGAACGTTGTGTTTTTGTTCCTTTTCTTTTTTTTCCAGAAAGTTAAAAATATCCCTGACTGAGAAGAAATCATGTTGAGTTATTAGCTGGCCTATTTTTGGAAGGAAATTAGGCCTAATTAAAAAAAAGCAATTTCATTACTGATTTTGTGGTGCATTACCATCATTAGCTCATTGACTGCCACTGAGTTGGCCCGAGGCTCACACTGCCAATGACGAGTGTGTGGTGTTGTCAATGGTTTACGCTAGAGGGCGCTGTTCGCCAACAATAGTATGGACTTCTGGAGAACAGTAGACCCCGGAAATAATGTGATCACAACAAACCCAGCCCCGTTCGCTCTAATAGGATTTCGAAAAATAAAAACGTCGCTGTTTTCTGTTGCTTTTTGGCGAAAACAAGTCACGTTCAAACTGCCCACAACTATGGAACAGACTATCGTGGGGGCACAGTTTTCTAGATCTTTGATCTGGAAAATCAGCGGGTAGATCTTTGTGAAGAAAAATATTCTATGATTTTTCAAAAGGTTAGTGAAAACGCTCGGAACCGCTGGCAAGCGCAGCTATAGACAATGTTTTAACTCTGGCAGTCAATGAGCCAATGGCCTTGGAAGAAATTGAAGAAAAAAAACATTAAGCCCTGAAGCCGATTCTACAAAATGTCTTCTAAATCCTATAGTTTTTTTTTGAAAAACGTATGTTTCTTTATCAGTGGTGATCAAACCTTTTTGTTGTTCGCTTTAAAAATATATATATTTCACGATTTTTCAAATATAGCAGATCTTCAAGCTCGTTGCGCGGCACTCGGGGCCACGCTATGAGCTTGTAGATCTGCTATTTTTTAATAGCCAAAGTGTAAAATAATGCTTTTCAGCTCAAATCAAAAAGTGACACAGATGCGTTCCAGGTCTTAATGGATTAATTGGAGCTTTGAAAAAAAATCAGACTATAATATAATACCCAAATAGGGAGGTAGGTCAGGGTTCATGTGTTTAACAACATGTTGACATTCTGTTGGCGTCTTCCAGACGGCGCTCAGTTGGAGTAACGTCATTGGGTAATCTCCGTAATGACGTCATCGCGTAACGACGTCACAACATCACAACGTCATCGTCATAACCATGTACTTTTAAAATGGATCGTCACATAAAACAGAATGTCATTTAGCACGTTTCAGCGACTTATCCTGAATAGTAGTCGTCAACACTGCTGAACGGAGTGCCTGCTGTGTAGATCGAACTATCAACAGTCATCTGCTTCTGTGATTGACCAACCCGTTTGTGCCACTGAACCAATAATAAGCAATAGCAACACCACACATTAGGACTCTACCTTTACAGAGCAAGACTTAAGCTACGGCGTGAGAAATGCTCCACTGGACGGTGCAGCTGAGTGACGGACCATGTCTATACCGACATGCTGCTGTTGCAGTGGAGAGCGAGGTGTACACCTTTGGAGGGGGGGACTTTAATGAGAACGGCATTGTGCATAAGATCAACGTGCGTGTCTTCAACACTGTGTCTTTAAGCTGGAGGAAGTTGGCCACGACTGGAATAGAATGTCCCCGGCGCCGGGCCCACACAGCCGTGTTGATAGAAGGTACGGTGTACATCTGGGGAGGGCGGCCTTATTGCAAGGTGCTTTACGCATTTGATGTCGACACCCACAGGTGGTTCAAACCTGGGGTTTCCGGGACCGTGCCGGGGGCAAGGAGTCACCACTCCGCCTGTGTCTTAGAGAAGGTCATGTATGTACACGGAGGAAACGTGTTGGACAAAGGCGTCTACAGGTTGGACAAAGGCGTCTACAGGTTGGACACCACCACAATGGTCTGGTCCTTAATTGACGCCGGAGGCGATCCGCCGCCTATTACTCTCTACTTCACAACTCTCTTCCACCATCATCGGGACAAAGATGTTTGTATGCTGGGGGGGCATCAGCGTGTTTGACACAGAGACCAACTGCTGGCTGAGCACACCTTCTACAGAGCTTCCTCCGAAACGAGTAACATACAATAGTCATGCCACCTTTGTCTACAATGGAGAGCTGTACGTATTTGGCAGCAATTACGGCAAGAGAGAGCTGTACGTATTTGGCAGCAATTACGGCAAGATCTTAAAGAATCTGTGGAAACTCAACCCGGAGACCCTTACCTGGAAGCAGGTTGAGCCCAAGGGGAAAGGCCCGCTTCAGGAAAGTCTTCGGGGCTGTTGCATGGCGGGAGATCGTATCGTCGTCTATGGAGGACGACGACGCACTAGAGTGCACGTCGTAGACCTGAGCCCTAGTCTGAAGACGCTATGTAAGTTAGCGGTTATTCGGTGCGGTCTGGAGCAGTCGGAGCTCCCACACAACGTCAGGCGGGAACTGGAAGCCATGACTACCACTGATGTATTATTAGACGGCTCTGGATTAAGAACGTCTGCTAAATGCCTAACTGTAACAAAAACTGAAGAAAAAAAAAAAAAATCAAAAAATATATGAAATAAAACTAAAAACAAAATGCTTGGTGGATAGAAAACAAGTCCACAAAAAAAACTGACTCGCTGACACAGATTCATATCCTCTATCCACCGTAACAAAAACATTTTAACCGCGATCGTCCGTTCTGTTGTTATCGGCAGTTTGAATATGTCTCGTTTAGATTTTTGATTGAAGTTTTGATTGACCCTTGTTTAACTCATTGACTGCCATCCTACTATAATTCTAGTAACCTCTGTCTGTAGTGGTGAGTAGGTGAGTACGTGAGTACGTGAAGCTACCCGGTTCTCCTCAGTGGCTGGAGCAATTGCTCTGATTTTGCACACAGCCATTGACCATTACCATCTGAACTGAACTGTGAAGCCCGTTTTTCAATTTCACCAAATCTCAGCTTCTTATTAGTGTTTTTGTGTCAAACACTGTCGCCATGGTTACGGGGCTGCCCAGCTATGGGACGAACTGCCTGCCGGGTTGCCAGATCATGTGCGCATATCCCCCCACGGATGCGTCGACCGGGTATGGTCTAGTGGAGTTAACTTGTGGAATTCTGCCAGGGCTCACCCTGCCAAAGACGAGTTTGGATAAAAGTGTTTTTTTTTTTTTTTTTTTTTTTTGCACACAGAACAAGGAGATAACGTGATCCAAAGTTTTACTGCTCCATTCACTTCCTATGTATTTGGGAAATAATCTGTATCTCGGCTCCTGTGTTTTCCTATGTATTTTTGGCGAGACATGCCTACCGGTCCACTGGTCATCAAATTATAGGCCTAGGAATGCGACAAAAACAAAAAACTATCCATGAATTCAAGTCTCCATGGGGTGACTTTTTTTGCGTGAACTATCCATTTAATTCCATAATGATCTGTCTCTCTCTCTCTCTCCCCCCCCCCCCCTTGCCCAGATACTGGAAGACCAAGCAGCTGTCTCCGAAGCGGCTGAGCACGGGCATCCTGATGTACACGCTGGCGTCCTCCATGTGCGACCAGATCCACCTCTACGGCTTCTGGCCGTTCGGCTGGGACCCCAACACGGGCAAGGAGCTGCCGTACCACTACTACGACAAGAAGGGCACCAAGTTCACCACCAAGTGGCAGGAGTCCCACCAGCTGCCCGCCGAGTTCAAGCTGCTCTACAAGATGCACACGGAGGGACTCATCAAACTCAGCCTCTCGCACTGTCCCATCTAGGAGCCTCTGCAAACGCAACCAGGGCTTCTTTTTTACTGCTGATAGGGGGGGCTGGGGCTAACGTGGGCTAATATCAAAATGTCACCATATGTTTTGAACAAATACCTCGATATTGTGATGGTTAATAATAAGTGCATTGTGACGATAATATCGGCATTGTGGCGATGAACGTTGACCATATCGTATTGTGACGATGAATATTGATGATATCGTATTGTGACAATAATATCGTTTTTGTGATGATATTCTTTTTTCTTTTTTTTTTACCCATTAAGACCTGAGGCGATTCTTAAAAAAAAATCGAAATCCTAAGTTTTTTGGAAAAAAATATTAAAAATATTTTTTCACGATTTTTCAAAAATAGCAGATCTACAAGCTCGTAGCGCGGCACCGCAGCTTGTATATCTGCTATTTTTGAATAGCCAAAGAAATCTAAAGTGACACAGATGCGTTACAGGTCTTAATGGGTTAATTGTTCAGAAATAGCAAAGATCGCAGGTCTACAAGCTCACGACGCATCACGATAAGACACCTTGTAAACGTGCAGATCGGCTATATTCTCCATTTTAGTTTTTTTTTTGTTGAACAAGTATAAAATAGGGCTTAAGTGATTTTAAAACCAGGAAAAGACAACACTCCATACCATATCGCGATATTAACGAAATCCAAAATCCCAGGCGGTATCTAGTCTTGTATCCACGATATCGCTTTACAGTATTAATATCAATCCAATTGCCCACACAGCCCCTATAAGTGTTAATATCATACTACTGCTGTCTGAGACGTTGGGGTTCTCTCTCCCAGACGTTTGACAAACTAATGTGCTGAGAGCACGACTTGGCCCGCCGCGCAGACACTCAGTAATGTGCTTGTAATTGGCTCAGATGCGAGTGAGAAGGCCAGAAAGCCAGGCGTTCCTTATCTGCTTTTTTGGCTTGGGTCTCCATCGCCACGGTAATGAATCACAGGGAAGTGACTGGCTGCTATAAGCGGCCCGGACGATAAGAGCGGGGCGTAAAAGGGACACGCGTTCCTGGAGAAACACAGCCGCCACATTAGTCGGGCCAGACTCCGGCCAAAGGTGTGTGTGTGTGTGTGTGTGTGTGTGTGTGTGTGTGTGTGTGTGTGTGTGTGTGTGTGTGTGTGTGTGTGTGTGTGTGTGTGTGTGTGTGTGTGTGTGTGTGTGTGTGTAATGCATTTTTAACCCATTAAGACCTGAGGTGATTCTTAAAAATGTTTTCTAAATCCTAACAGTTTTTGGGAAAAAATCAAATAACTTTTTTTTCCAAGATTTTTGAATAGCCAAAGAAATCTAAAGTGACACAGATGCGTTCCAGGTCTTGATGGGTTAAACATGTTGGAAAAACAAGACCCCACCGTGTTATAGGAAAGAATTTATTAGATTAAATAAATATACTTTAAATTTTAAATTAGCCTTTTTAAACAAAATTCCAGCAATTTTCCAGACTGACTTGTTTTTACTTTGATCCCCTGCATTTTATTAGAATTACATTGGCGATTTTAACGAGAACAATGTAGATTGTTAGCCTAAGCTATAGTTAAGAACCTCAGCTACAGCTGTTTACAAAATCATAGGGGCCTATCTTGAATGAAAATAAACAGGGCTACTAAAAATACTATCTGCAGTTATTGCCAAAGTAATGGTTGCGATTCATCTAGAAAGTCAATCCACCACACCCCATGGAGTAAAAACAAAAAAAAACATATTGGGCCGATTTCACCTTTTTATTTAATTTTCTGGCCAACATGGCCTTCAAGAATCAAGTTGTAAGCCTGTTGTGATTGCTGGTTAAACGTAATTCAAGGTCCCAAGCCCATCGCCTGAAACGTGTCTCTATGACCTGCAGAACAGAGGATGTGGCAGGGCGTTGGAGGCATGGAGGATGACATGGATTCTTATATTGTTTTTAGCTGAGGATCTGCCGGGGTCAAGTGCTCTCCTGACTATAGCTCTGGACATCACCTGTGATCAACCCATCACAATCAGGCATTGATATATATACTGTATGGCCTACTATTGCTATGATGACATTATTGGTGCTTCAGCTAGCAAAATGCGCTGTTCAAATAACTGCAGTTTTGCAAAGTGGTTGCAGAGTGCGGATGGCGAGGACAGTGATTCTCTTGATTTATGTGTAAAGGTCCAGTCGATTTAGGTCCTGCTAACTTATAGTTAAGTACATGGTGTCCATAGGGAGAAGAGGGGTGATCAATCGAGTCACCCTGGGATCCAAGATGTTTTTTCAGGATCTGTCGGAAACGGGTTCCCCCGTTCCTCTGTGGCTCACAACCAACCCACAGTTTTTATCAAACACCCAAAGGGGCAAACTGGACAGGGCTTGCATTTGCTTCACTGCATCTTCTATGGTTCTGAGATGCACAATATTACCACAATGTTTAAACGAACCCGGGACAACCCAGGTCCCACGTTTCAATGGAACTCCACAGGAAACGAAGCCTACGACCGGTTTAGTTTGACATAATATTGGTCTAGGATGAAAAAGAAAATGTGAATGTGTGTGGTGATTTTTTTACACAGTAAAATTATTATTGTTAATTTCGTTTGACTCTCAGAGTCAAATTAACACTCAGGATTTCGCTGTGTAACAAGGGCACCTATCTGTGAGTATATTTATGGAATAGGTATGGAATGCCATTAAGCAGGTATGGAATGCCATTAAGCAGTGTTAAACATGACAGCAAGGCTTCACAGCGCTATAGGGAACAACTGCAGTGTTTCAGTAAGACAGCACAGCACAGCAGTGCATCGAGGCTTCACAGCGCTATAGGGAACAACTACAGTGTTTCAGTAAGACAGCACTACTATCACAAGAAGGACAGCCGAGATATTCACAAAACGGCACAAGTCCCCGTAGAGTTTAAACCGCTCTTACGGGATGGACACAGAGAGACTGCTCAAACTCACCCTCTCGCACTGTGTCTAGAACCATGAGCACTAGGCTTCCAACTTTTGATATCGCTCTAAGAATCAGCAGGAGAAAAATAGCGCAGTAATGCGTTTGGAATGGGGATAAAAGCAGAGTAAGAAGCCCAGGTGCAGAGATGCTTTTTAGGTGGGACAGAAATAAAGTGGGAGTATGTATGCACCAGCTGTATAATAATGTCAGAATGAGGAATTATGAGGCACTGTATTGTGGATGATAAGACTACAATGGTGGTGGTCGTTGTTGTTGTGACCACGTTAGATACGGACTTGAAGACTATTCAGCAAAACTCAGTCCTAGACTGCATTTCAGCTCTGCTCTGCCTGGTCCAGTCCATTCTATTCCAGCCCTGTCATTTCCAGCTGCCCAGCAACCGTAAGCTAACTCCATCAGGGCACGGTCACACATCGTGCACTTCATACGCGTCGTAGCCAACGCGAGCCGAGAATTCAGACAATTTCCCATGTTGTCTTGCGGCGCCGGTTTTCTGGCGTGTAGTTCGTTTGACTCGCGTTGGGAGTGATTGGCTCACTGAAAGAAACCTACAAGCGAAATGGCTGCCCAAGTGGGGTCAATAGCGGCACATCTTTTCTTATTGGTTGAATGGTCAAAAGTTCAACAATGTTGAACTTCAAGCTTCACATTCACATGCTTCGACGCCGCCAACGCGCCAATGGGTTGCTCCGCCCCTTTCCTCCCATTGGACGGAAATTGAACGGGCAAGCTCACGCCTCTGACGCATATGAAGCACACGTGTGACCGTGCCCTTAGTTCTTCCTCTGGTTGTTTCATGTTGTATCCATGCTAGACTTATAACTGCATTCTAGAACTCTACTACTGCATTTTCTTTGCTAGAATCTCCTGACCCTTCCACTCACATGCTTTTCAGAAGCACTTTTGGTTAGCTGGACTAACATTCAGTCCTGTGAACATGTTGTAAGCACCGACAACCTCTGTTCCTCAGTAAAACGGACATGAGTTGCAACTGTACTTTTTTTTCGTGTGCGCCAAATCTCTTGGCCAAAAATAGCCAACCTACAAGCTCACAATGCGTGGCCAGAGCTTTTTTTGGCAAACGTTCCCCCCCAAAATAGGGATGCTGGGGTTCAAGTGGTTACAATCTCCACATTTGTGTTCTGTTTGTCTTTCAGGGGGAATCCAGGTATATTGCTGTAACCACATTTCAGGGATTTTTCCTTGGTTTCTTTTCTGCTGTGAACCTTTTCAGTAAAAATCACTTCAGACTTGGTGTGAAAGGTTTGAGTAGACCGGGTACATTAACCACATAAACCTTAGCGTCGCTCTTATGGACATTTATTATTTACAAGCTTGCAGTTCGGCAATTTTAGGCAAAGATATTTAGTATAGAGGGGGAAAAGGATGGGGATCAAGTATAGACCCCCGGGGAACCCCCGATCAACGACGTATATAGGGTTTAAGTGGTTTTAAAGTATGACCTACTGGTAGGCCTGGCTTCGGCCTATGCAGTAGTGGTTGAGTTATTTTGTGTCTCTTAAAGGAGTAGTACACCCCCAAAAAATAAATACTTATCTTCTATCAATTACACACCCCACGAAGCCTTGAATTCATGGATATTTTTTAGTATTTGTCGCATTCCTGAGCCAATAATTTGATGACCGGCAGGAAGATGCTAATGTTCTTTTATAGAATTCCGCCGGTCATCAAATGATTGGCTCAGTGATGCGAGAAAAACGAAATAAAACTCCATGAATTCAAGGCTTCATGAGGTGTGTAATTGATAGAAGATACCCTAAGTCATTTTTTGGGTGAACTACTCCTTTAAGCCCCTACATGTATATCTTGTAGATCTGTTATTTTAGCCCACTTTTTTTTAATTAATATTGTGAAAAAGGATTTGAAATATTTTGAAAGTTTCGGAAATGTTTGAAAACACGTCCAAAATAGAGACGCCAGGGTTATTGTGGTTAAACGCCATAAAGCAGGGGTCTTCAACAGGGGGTCCGGGACTCCCAGGGGGTCCTCAAGTGTTACTACAGGGGGACCGCCAAATCCTTGTATGATGGGGAACATTAGCCAAAAATAGCAGATCTACAATCTCACAACGCCTCGCTGTGAGCTTGTAGATGGCCTATTTTCAGGGAGTTGCTGTAGAGGGGAAAAGAGCAGACCAAGGACGGAGCCAACGGTCAAGTTGACTAAATATTGAGGGTTTAAAAGGTTAACTATCTGAAAATACACATTAGAATGAATCCAATTAACTATAAAAAAAAGTTAACTATGTAGTGGGGGTCCCTGCTTCATCTCTCTCTCAGCTAGGGGGTCCTTGGCCTGAAAAACAATGAAGACCCCTGCTATAAAGGATAATTCTTGGACGAAGTTGCCGCTATCTTATACCCTTTGCAGCAGTCCCAGTGCAACAGTCCTCCTTGCATTTAAACGTGCATCTATCCTACATTAACACTGCAGACATTCGTTTTATTTTATTTTATTATCTTGAATGTAACCCAGCAGAACCAAATGATATCGTTTGAATACAAACCTCTAGTGTCTCTCAATGAAGCGGTTATCAGAGTGTTACTTATAGCGTACAATGAAATGGATATCTAATGTGACATTGTGAAATTGAAACAGGAATTTACAGTATGTGACTGTGTGTAAGTATGTGTTTATTTGTAGTTGAATGAAAACCTGTGATTGTTTTAATTAAATGGAAGTGTGCTAGCGGGGCTAAAAGTGACTGTGTGTGTGTGTGTGTGTGTGTGTGTGTGTGTGTGTGTGTGTGTGTGTGTGTGTGTGTGCGCGTGCGTGCGTGCGTGCGTGCGTGCGGGTGTGTGTGATGTTTAGGCTGCATTCATACAGGAACATGTTAGAAGATGTGTCTCTAATCATAAATACAACATTGTTTTCTTTCAAAATAAAGGAGAGAAAACAGAATTTTACTTATAAAATAACTTATAATAGGTTATCCTTGTTAACCTATTAAGACCTGAGGCCGATTCTACTAATGTCTTCTAAATCAAACAGTTTTGTTAAAAATGGACGTTGCTATATCAGTGGTGCTCAAAACGTAATGTTGAGGACCCCTCTATCTCTCTATCTCTCTATCTCAAATGGCACAGCTTTCCCGGTTTTAATGGGTAGAAAGTGATGAAAAGAAATGATTATTGACCCATTTTTGTAACTCAGAGTGTACAAATGTAACCACATGGACCAAACCTCCATAGAACGACCCAGCAGACTAACTCGATGTTTCTTTATAGTACCACAGAGTAAATCATGGAGGAGCTCTACAGATTGGTTGGGGTCTTCTGGCCCCATACAGCAGAGTGAATGGTACTGCATGGTTTTACATAACTATTAAAAGTTCAGATCTGAAGATCAGATTTAACCCTTTAAGATCTGTGTCATTTTAAGATTTCTTTGGCTATATAAAAATAGCAGATATACAAGCTTGTAGATCTGCTATTTTTAGAAAATTCTTGAAAATTTCTGCAAATCTTTTACATACATTTTGAACTCAAATATTTGCTTCTGGGGGTTCCTGGAAAAAAATATGTTTAGATGGTAGGGGGTCCATAGTCAAATACATTAGTTTGGGGGTCGTTGACATGAAAAAAGTTTGAAAACCATTGATAATATAGCAACATAAGTAAAAAAATAAATAAATAAAAAACTTTAGTAAAGAAAAACTGTTAGGATTTAGAAGACATTTGTAAAATCCGAAGCAAAGATTTGAGTTAAAAACTTTAGATTTAAAAAAGTATATATATATTCAAACTAAAGATTTGCGCACATTTTCAAGATAAAAAAAAGAAAAATAGCAGATCTACAAGCTCAATAACCTACCTGACCTGGCGGTGACCTGTGCTCCGAGGAGCACTTTTGTCTAGTTCTTGTTGTTATCTCCAAGCACACTGAAACAAATTCCAAATATGCTCTTAAGTCATTAAGACCTGAGGCAGATTGGGGGAGTGGGGTGCCATGCACCCATATCGCTGATTGCCTTGTAGGCCATCACCAGTGTTTTGAAATGGATGCAGGCAGCAACCAGAAGCCAGTGAAGACGCACTGGGGTGGTGAGTGGTGACATTCAAACAGTAGACCATACATACATTAAGGTGACATATCAGCTTCTGGAAAAGAACATGCACAGTATATAGGTAGATATACTGTAAGGCCATGCGACACTACTGTATCATTTATAACAACAGGGAGAAGGTGGATGGATGGCTGGATCAATACAGTAGATAGATATATAGATAGTTGGATAGATAGATAGATAGACAGACAGAGAGACGGACCTGTATTGCAAGGGAAATGCAGTTGTCATAGCATAGCAAGTAAGCTAACCACCATTCGAATACAATATGTCACTAATGACAAAAATATATCTTGGATGAAAGTAAGACTCAAATTACAGTACATTACAATGGATGATATTAGCAATCTTTTGCAATTTACTGTTGCTATTTTAGTTACATTACATTACAGTCATTTAGCAGACGCTTTTATCCAAAGCGACTTACAATAAGTGTATTCAACATAGGTAGGGAACGAAAACTACTAATCACCAGAAGTTTTAAGTGCATTTCCTGCAAAAACAAGCAACCAAGAGTATACCTAGCGCTAAGGTAAAAGTGCAATATATCAGCTACCTACTTTCTTAAACAGATGAGACAAAAATGGCAAAATCAAATGAGGACGAGCTAAAACAAATAAGTGTAACGACTAAACAAGATCCAGTAAAACAATAAAACAAGAGTTCGTACAACTAGTTAACAACAAGTAGGCCAGGCAAAGAGGAAGGGTAGTGTTTCCTGAAGAGGTGGGTTTTCAGCCTGCGGCGAAAGATGGGCAGTGACTCTGCTGTCCTGACATCAGTGGGAAGTTCATTCCACCACTGTGGGGCCAGAACAGAAAAAAGTCGTGACCGTGTCGATCGACCAGAAGGACCGCTGAGTGGCGAGGGAATCAGTCGCCCCGAGGTGGCAGACCGGAGTGGTCGGGCAGGGGTGTGGGCATTGACCAAAACCCGGAGGTAAGAAGGAGCTGTTCCTTTCACTGCCCTATAGGCTAGCACCAGGGTTTTAAACTGAATGCGAGCTGCTACGGGGAGCCAGTGCAGAGAACGGAGAAGGATAGTTGTGTGGGAGAACTTGGGGCGGTTGAACACCAGACGAGCCGCAGCTTTCTGAACAAGCTCCAGAGGTCTGATGGCTGATGCCGGGGCACCAGCAAGGAGGGAGTTGCAGGAGTCCAGGCGGGAGATGACAAGAGCCTGGATGAGCACCTGGGCTGTTTTCTCCGTGAGGAAGGGGCGAATCCTCCTGATGTTGTAGAGGAGGAATCTGCAGGACCGTGTCACTGATGCGATGTTAGCCGAGAACGACAGTTGATCGTCCAGGGTCACACCCAGATTCTTCGCAGTCCGAGTTGAAGTCACCACAGCGTTCTCAATGGTGATGGCCATGTCTCTGTGAGGACAGCCCTTCCCCGGGATGAACATCAGCTCGGTCTTGTCCAGGTTGAGCTTCAGGTGGTTCGTCGACATCCACTCCGAGATGTCAGCCAGACAAGCAGCAATGCGTGCCTCCACTTGTGTGTCAGAGGGGCGGAATGAGAGGATCAGCTGGGTGTCATCGGCATAGCAGTGGTAGGAAAAGCCATGTGAGTGGATGACAGCACCAAGAGATGTAGTGTAGAGAGAGAAAAGAAGAGGACCCAGAACCTAGCCTTGGGGAACCCCAGTAGTGAGCTTGTGTGGTTCTGACACAGACCCTCTCAGCATCACCTGGTAGGAGCGACCCGTCAGGTAGGATGCAAACAGGGAGAGTGCAGAGCCTGAGACACCCATCCCCTCGAGGGTGGAGAGGAGGATCTGGTGGTTCACTGTGTCGAACGCTGCAGACAGGTCCAGGAGTATCAGGACGGAGGAGAGAGAGTTCGCTCTAGCGGCATGGAGCGACTCAAGAAGTTGGCGAAGTCGTCAGGGAGGAGGGAGGAGGAGGAGGGCGGAGGGGGTGGTGGTTGCAGGAGAGAGGAGAAAGTTTCAAAGAGTTTTTTAGGGTTGGAAGCAGAAACCTGAATTTTAGTGCAGAAGAAAGCAGCTTTAGCAGCAGATAGAGAGGAGGAAAAAGTAGAAAGGAGAGTTTGGAAGGTAAGAAGGTCCTCCGGGAGGTTGCCATTTCTCCATTTGCGCTCAGCCGCTCGTGAGGAAATCATGTGGGTAGGGAGGGGCTGTGAGGGGGGAGAGGAGAGAGAGAGAGAGAGAGTAGGACATGAAGTAGTGATCAGATAATTTCTTACCTTTTCTAACCTTTTCACTGGAAAGAGGAGTGACGGACAGGTTAGCTGTAGAGCAGCATCTGGTGAAGATCAGGTCCAGTTGGTTGCCAGCCTCGTGGGTAGGGGGAGATGGGGAGAGAACTAGGTCGAAGGCGGCGAGAAACGAAAGGAGTGGGTCTCGCTGCTTCTCAGTCGGGAGGTTGAAGTCACCCAAAAGGATGAATCCAGAGCCATCGACAGGGAAGTGAGAGACTAGATGGTCCAGCTCTTCCAGGAAGCCACCAGCAGGGCCCGGTGGGCGATAAACAACTGCAATGGTGAGCTTGACTGGATGAGAAACAGTGACCACATGAAATTCGAAGGAGGTAGGAGAGAATTGTGACAGTGAGACAGGAGAGTATTTCCATGTTCTGGAAATTAGTAGACCAGCACCACCACCTATCCGCACGGCTCTGGGAGTGTGAGAGAAAGAGTACACATCTGACAGAGCCGCGGGCGTAGCAGTGTTTTCTGGTGGGATCCAGGTCTCAGTCAGAGCAAGGAAGTTGAGGGAGAGCAAGGATGCGTAGGCTGAGATGAAAGCAGCTTTGCCTTCCACCACAGCCGAGTGGCAATTCCAAAGCCCTCCCGTTACCACTTGCTCGACGTGAGTTGACAGAGTAGGATATATTAGATTATAGTGCAGCGGCTTAAAGCAATATTTTGGGAGAATCGTTCACTTGGTGATACAAGCGTGAAACTTGGTACAGATCATCTTTAGAGGTCATTTATCGTTTTTTTTAATCGAGCCACTTGAAAATCAAAGATGGCGGCCATTTATTTAAAGATGGCTGCCAAAATGTGTCTGATTTAGCTTTTCAGCATATTTTTGCCTATGCTTTTGTGATGTCAATCACCAAAACACCAAATAGAGCTCCCCTAGTATACTTCTGAACATTTGCAACATTATTCTTTAGTTTTTTCTAAACTGTTTTTAATGTTTTACAATTAATAAAACAAGATATAGGCTAAATTGGGGATTAAACCAATAGAAATTAAAAAGAAAATCTCAAGATTTCTGAACATGTAGTTATTTTTAACTGCTGTGGGTGGAGGAGGGATTTGTGAGGGTTAATTGGTCAGCAGGTGTTTCCAACTATCTAATTAAGCTCTCCTCTATATAGGTGCAGGCTGTGACTGCCTTCAGTTTCTGACACACAACAGAGTGAGAGCGAGTGCTTAGCAAGTTGAGCTGCCAGTGACTAGTCTTCTACCAAACCAGCCTTTGAATTGTGGTCAAGGATGGCTACAACAATCAATGTCAAGCATAAGACAAACTGGACAAAGTGTTGTCTTTGTCAGCAAGACACACAGGAAACTTTAATGTCACCACAACGAAAAGTAAATAAAAAAGATTCTGGATACAGCATCCTGGCAATAAATATTCCCCTGTTCTACTCCCTCCATCAAATGCCAATTGATTTAGACCCGGACAGGTTAGATGATGGAGATGGTATCGAGGAAGCTCTAAGAAAAAATGATGCACAGTATCATCATAGCTGTAGACTTTTATTCAACAATTCTAAACTAGAAAGAGCTCAGAAAAGAGCTTCCTCCTCAGATTCTGAAGCGAGCTCCAGCACAAGCAAGCGTCCAAGAAAAAGTTGTGATCAAAAGGCAATGTTATGCTTTCTTTGTGAAAAGTATGACACAAAAGAGAACCTGAGGCATGCCATGACCATGCAGCTGAGTGAAAAGCTTAATCAGTGTGCACTGACTCTTAATGATGGGCGTCTACTTGCATTGCTAAGTGCTGGTGATGCTGTGGCACAGGAGCTAAAATATCACCCTGGGTGCTTGGTCACACTCTATAACAGGGAGCGAGCTCATAAAAATGCAGAAAAGTCAACAAATCAGGTGCAATATAAGAAAGAAGCACATCCAATTGCTTTTGCTGAGTTAGTCTGCTACATTTTTGAGACAAAAACTGCTAGTGAAGAATCTAATAATCCACCTGTCTTTAGACTTGCAGACCTTGTTCACTTTTACAAGGAGCGGATAAAACAGCTTGGTTCTGAAGCAATAGATGTGAATTCTACAAGACTGAAAGAACAACTCATATCACACATTCCAAATCTGGCATCACATACAAAAGGCAGAGACATATTTTTGGCCTTCAGGGAAGATGTAGGCACAATATTGGCAGAAACAAACAAGTGCGATGAAGCCATTCATTTGGCAAAGGCTGCTTCAATGCTACGCCATGAGATGTTACAGCATAAGTGTACATTTCAGTCATTTTTGGCAGGTGAAACTGATGATGCTGTTCCACCATTACTTGTTCAATTTATTTCTATGATGA
Organism: Gymnoscopelus microlampas; assembly: GCF_963454915.1. Taxonomy (NCBI): domain Eukaryota; kingdom Metazoa; phylum Chordata; class Actinopteri; order Myctophiformes; family Myctophidae; genus Gymnoscopelus; species Gymnoscopelus microlampas. The sequence goes on from NC_139958.1 coordinate 10,111,828, forward strand.
TAGAGCATGGGTCAGACATTAAATCCCAACTGGAGCATGGAGCATCCAAATCTGACATGGCTATTGCACACCTACTACTATATAACTGCTTTGCTAAATACAAGGAGGGTGCTCAAAGTCATCGACACTCAAAAGATCGTGAGACACCTTTTGCAGTATATATGGGGTTAAGTGTATTTGGCAAAACCAGAAAGCGACACCTAATAGACATGCTTCATCAGTATGGTCTTAGTATTTCATACGATCGAGTTCTGGAAATCTCTGCACTGCTGGGAGAAGCTGTTGTAGATAAGTATGTTGAGGATGGTGTTGTTTGCCCTCCAATTCTGAAGAAAGGGTTGTTTACAACTTCAGCAATTGATAATATTGACCACAACCCAACTGCTACAACAGCAAACACATCCTTCCATGGCACCAGTGTATCAATCTTCCAGCACCCAAATACAGAAGGGGAAGGGGAAGGGCGTGATCCGATCAAACTGGATGATGGAACAAAAAAGTCAAATCGTGTGCCTGAACTTCCTGAATCCTATACCAACATCCAGCCGGCATATATCGTTCAAAAACCTAATCCTCCATCAATAGAAGCCCCACATTTTCCAGCTCCTGATTTAATAAGATCACACTTGAAAGAAGAATATGCTTGGTTGGATAAGGTATTACTTACTGAAGAGGTTGCTGGTGCTATCAACATCACTTGGTCAGCTTACCATGCATCACAAAAACGAGGCCAGCCGTTTAACGTCAGCATCAGTGCCTTACTGCCCTTGCTCAGAGATAAAGCAAATTCTGTAGCTACAGTCAAACACACCATGAGGAAAATCCGTGAAACAACTGCTTTCCTAAACCCTGGACAGACACCAGTTGTTGCAGCTGACCAACCTCTCTTTGCTTTGGCTAAACAGATCCAGTGGCAGTGGCCAGAGGAATATGGAGAAGACAAATTTGTGGTTATGTTTGGAGGGTTGCACATTGAGATGGCAGCTCTAAAATCAATTGGGTCGCTACTGAAGGACAGTGGCTTGACAGGCTGTCTTGATGAAGCAGGTGTGCTATCATCTGGTTCAGCAGAAACATTTCTGAGTGCCTCACATGTCACAAAGTCCCGGCAAGTACACCAGATCACAGCTAGCTGTTTGTATAGGCTGAAGAAGACTGCATACCAAGAGTATTGCTCTGCTTCAACTTTGCAACCACCTATAAGCTTGGAAGATTGGTGTAAGGAAGCAAGACCAAACAGTCCACAATTTCATTTCTGGGACCTTATTTTGAACATGGACTTAGCGACATTCACTCTGATCCGATCTTTCAGGGAAGCAAACTTCAGTCTGTATCGTGCAGCACTCAGTGAATTGATGCCCTATTTCTTTGCCAACAATAATGTAAACTACGCACGTTGGCTCTCAATCCATCTTCAAGATATGATGACAATCGATGACAAACACCCTCAAGTAGCTGAACAGTTTCACAAGGGACATTTTGTGGTGCATGAATCTGAAAGAGAATTTTCAGCAATAGCCATAGATCAGGCCCATGAGCAAAACAACGCAGTTATTAAGGGTGGAGCTATTGGACTGACAGAGGATCCTGCTGCTCTCAGGCGTTGGATGGTTGCAGGCCCAGAAATTAGCTACATCGTTGCTAAATATGAGGCTAAGTCCATCAGAAAGGATGCATTCCTCCGACAGCGCAGTGCTCCGACATTAAACAGTAAACCCGAACCAAACCCGCACCCTAACCCTAACCGCACGCGGATGCCACATAGTCGGAGAAAAGGTCTGTCGGATTAACGCATGCCTCCCGCAACACCAGTCACCAAACATCACGAGCAAGGTCTGAGTGCTCAAAGGTCTTTCTTTGGGAAGGTGGATGCTCTTCACAGAGTTATTCAAGCATGGCAATCCTTTCCTCGAGGAATCATCTGATCTAATGGTGTTGGACACAAAGGATATTGCTGATCCGTCCAATACAAGAATGGTTATCGATCACCACAAAAATGGAAAGGAACAGTTCAGGACATTTATGGAAGGACTGAAGAATCACAATGAATCTGCATTGTACAAAGCAATCAAGAGGAATCCAGTAGCATTCTTCAAGCCTAAAACATCTGCTGTTTCCAAGGAGAATTCCCTGAAATCAGATTGTCAGTTGTTTTCAAGACTATTCATCTCTTGCCAAACAAGGCAATGTAATTTGGAAGAATTCTTCATGCATGAAAACCAGTCAGCTCCTGCTTCACTGAGTGATAATGGAGTGATTCATTCATGCCAGAAGTCAGAACTTCTCAACATACTGGAATCTGGAATCACCAAGCCTGATGTAGAGCCACAGGCAGACACAATCATTATTGATGGGTCAGCCTTCATCAATGCAAACCCTCCACGTGGATCAAAAAGGTTTCAGGACTATGCTGCAGAAGATATCCTTCCTAAAGTAGAGGCATATTGTACAAAGTACAAGCGAGTGGATATTGTCTTTGATGTTTACAAAGAGTCCAGCCTGAAGTCAGAAACCAGAGCACGACGTGGGAAGGCCATTAGAAGAAAGGTAACAGAATCTAGCAAGACTCCATCAAACTGGAAAAGCTTCCTACGAGAAGATGACAACAAGACAGAACTCTTGAGCTTTCTGGCAAGCAAAATATGTCAAATAGGAGCAGAAAGCACTATTGTGGTGACACGTGGAGAAGAGATAGTCAGCAACAATGTTGAAATCACAGAATCTGTAGACTTGACCCCTTGCTCCCACGAAGAGGCAGATACGAGAGTATTTGTCCATATGCGACATGCAATAGGAAATGGGAGTACCTCAGTGATGATCAAAGCAAACGACACTGATGTTGTTGTTTTAGCAATATCATGCTTCCAATCCTTACAAGCAATAGGTTTGGAGAAGCTGTGGATTGCTTTTGGTCAGGGAGCCCATTCAAGCTGGATTCCAATCCATGACATTGTCTCAACAATCGGGCCCGAGAAATCAAGTGGTCTACCATTTTTTCATGCATTTAGTGGGTGTGATGTTTTGTCTGCATTCCGTGGCAAGGCAAAGAAATCAGCATGGCAAACATGGAATGTGTGCGATGACGTGTCAGGGACATTTGCCAAGTTCAGTCAATGGCCTACAAGCATTGATGACGATGACCTCCAAATGTTGGAGGAATTTGTTGTCATAATGTATGACCGATCCAGTGCGACCGCATCTGTCAATGATGCCCGCCTGCATATGTTTGCCCGTAAGCAGAGGCCATATGATACCATACCCCCAACAAGTGCTGCCCTGAAGGAACACATTAAACGTGCAACCTATCAAGCAGGAGCTGTCTGGGGCCAAGCAACTCTAACTCAGCCAGATATTCCAAGTCCTGGAGAATGGGGATGGACATTGGAAGGGCAAAGGTGGTTGGTGAATTGGTCAACACTTCTACCAATTGCTGCCAGCTGTCAGGAATTAGCTAAATGCTCCTGCAAACAAAGCTGTACTGGCAGGTGCAAATGTTCTCGTTCAACTCTTCATTGTAGAGCATTGTGCAGCTGCGATTGTGAATAATACATTAGACATATTCTAGACACTTAAGGAAAAAACAGAAGGAAATGTATGTATATAGATATTAAAAACGGGGAAAACAATAAAAGAAAAGACCCCCCCTCCCCAAAAAACAACCCAAAAAACAGGGTGCAACTGCTCTACTCTTAGTGGTATCGTGACATCTGGGTATCACACTACTATCTAAGTCACTGACAATGATGCAGCTTAAGAGAAGAAGCACTCAATGCCGAAGGTCGTTCCTTGACGAAGTCGGGCTTTTGACAAAGTCGCCTGTTGCCTTTGTTCGCCTAGCCTTTGACAAAGTCGCCTGTTGCCTTTGTTCGCCTAGCCTTTGACAAAGTCGCCTGTTGCCTTTGTTCGCCTAGCCTTTGACAAAGTCGCCTGTTGCCTTTGTTCGCCTAGCCTTTGACAAAGTCGCCTGTTGCCTTTGTTCGCCTAGCCTTTGACAAAGTCGCCTGTTGCCTTTGTTCGCCTAGCCTTTGACAAAGTCGCCTGTTGCCTTTGTTCGCCTAGCCTTCGTTTGCCTGGCCGCTTTGAAAGCTACCGCTTTCAGAGCAGGTGGTTTTAAACAACTTCAACTGATTGCTAAACGTCTGCCAGGAGTGCTGGTCAAACCAGACACTTCACAGGGCAATCAAGTGGCCTATACAGGCTGAAACTACATCTACTCCAGCTACATAACAAAAAATGATACTATACTCAACTACCCAGGGGTCAGGAGCTCAATTCTCTTCAGTTGTTGTTTACACACTCGCTCTTGCTTGGAGCAACCTGCTGAGAGATGTGTGCCAGTAGTCACAGGTGTGTGACTGCCTCACAGGTGAGTGACTGGCACCTGAACATGGGTTTTGCAACTTTATTGAGTTGGAGTGTGTATGCTCCAAGCAGCAACACTGCCCCCATGGAAAGATGACACGTTTATCCCTCCAGGATGAGGCCTGTGCAATAGGGCAAGTGAATCAGAGTAACAGCATTATTTGGTGTCAGCCCAGGTACCATTTGCAAACTTAGGACCAAGTTCTGTGAGACTGGTGAAGTCAACAAGGAAGACAACAACCAAAGACCCCTTGCTTAACTGAGGAACCATAGATTTACAGGCCAGATTTGCACAACGGAACCAAAGACAGACGTCAAAGTTGCAGGACCCATGCTCAGGTGCCAGTCACACCTGCCTGCAAATGGTACCAGGGCTGACATCAAATAATGCGTAATCTGCATAACAGAACATCAGCTTCACTTGCCCTATTGCACAGGCCTTATCCTGAAGGGACAAACGTGGCATCTTTCCATGGGGCCAGTGTTGCTGCTTGCTGCTTGGAGCATACACACTCCAACTCAATAAAGTTGCAGAACCCATGTTCAGGTGCCAGTGACTCACCTGTGAGGCAGTCACACACCTGTGACTACTGGCACACACCTCTCAGCAGGTGTGTGCTGGCAGGTTGCTCAAAACAAGAGCGATTACCAACAGAAGCATATTACCACACGTTTAGCTGTGTTGCTCATTCCACGAATGCCCGATCCTTACAAGCTGTACCTCCTTGTAAAGGTGACTAATCAACGAGAAAAATGATATAAAACACAATACCAATTGGTATTATTAAAGGGGAGATATAATTGGCCGAAGTTAAGTTTCCGAACTTTTTTTGACCAGTTTATATTCAAAGATTTGCACACATTTTCAAGATAAAAAAAATAGCAGATCTACAAGCTCATAGTGCGGCATGAAGTGAAGCACTATATGAGCTTGTATATCTGCTATTTTTGAATAGCCAAATAAATCTAAAATGACACAGATGCGTCCCCGGATTGAATGGGTTAAGTTATAACTAGGCTAAGTTTGAACTTAGTGTGAGGTGGTGCAACTGGGTCCTGATGGAAAAGCATTACGCATCCCATTCTCCTTGTTGTCTCCACCGGGCCGAAACGCATGGCGAGAGTATGTTTTACCCCCTGTCCGTCCGTCCGTGTGTCATTCTGTGTACAGCTAATCTCCGCCACCTTTGGCTTGATCGCAGCGAAACTGGTTCTACACACTCCCTGGCAGTGTGTAGAACCTCTGCCCCAAATTTTTCACATGGGCCTGTTATAGCGCCACCGGGAGGCCGCTTTTTGCAAAACACATTTTTGGACAGTGCTCCTGCAGATTTTATCCAAACATCACGCAAATCAGTACACAGTATCTCTATAGTCATGTGATCAACACGGATCTGTCCGATTTTCAATATTCCATCCTCCTGATTGGCTAAGGTTGGCTTCTAAAGTTTGCAGGATTGGTCCGTTTCGCAGCGTCCAATTGCGGGGACACTTTGCACGCACATTCGCACTACGTTGAACAAATGCCACCCTTTTAACATTGCCCTATTACGGCGCCACGAGGAGGCCGATTTTTGCAACACTTTCCTTTTTTTTTTTATTACTCCTAAAAATGTTATCCAAACATCATGCAAATCGGTACCCATTATCTCTATAGTCAAGTGATCAAGATGGTTCTGTCCGATTTTTCATATTCCATCCTGATTGGCGAATTCCGAACATTGCTGGCCCACAATAACCTACCTGACCTGGCGGTGACCTGTGCACTTTTGTCTAGTTCTTGTTGTTATCTCCGAGCACACTGAAACAAATTCCAAATATGCTCTTAAGTCATTAAGACCTGAGGCAGACTGGGGGAGTGGGGTGCCATGCACCCATTTCGCTGATTGCCTTGTAGGCCATCACCAGTGTTTTGAACTGGATGCAGGCAGCAACCAGAAGCCAGTGAAGACGCACTGGGGTGGTGACATTCAAACAGTAGACCATACATACATTAAGGTGACATATCAGCTTCTGGAAAAGAACAGATACAGTATATAGGTAGATATACTGTAAGGCCATGCGACACTACTGTATAATTTATAACAACAGGGAGAAGGTGGATGGATGGATGGATCAATACAGTAGATAGATAGATAGATAGATAGTTGGATAGATAGACAGACAGACAGACAGACAGATAGACAGACCTGTATTGCAAGGGAAATGCAGTTGCACAGCAAGTAAGCTAACCACCATTCGAATACAATATGTCACTATAATGACAAAAATGATCTTGGTTGAAAGTAAGACTCAAAATACAGTACATTACAATGGATGATATTAGCAATCTTTTGCAATTTACTATTGCTATTTTAGTTGTACTAATTATACAACAAAAAGACATTAGATCAAAGTATTAGTTAATTATCAGCTCAAACGTAATTTTATTTTATGTACAAATAAACAAACTGTTATTGTCGCTAGGTAACAGCCGCGACTATTATCTGACGTCCTTATACGGGTGTGTTATTGTTACATGCTTTTCTGTATGTTATTCTCTTCTCATAACCATATTATTTAGCATCTGGCCGCTACAAATTTGGTTTGCTCATCAATTTGTTGCGTCCAGTGAGCTGATGTGAGATGTACGTATATAAACCAACCACTCTTTACACATACAGACACTCAAAAGTGACGCAGGAGAGACGGACAGTAGGAAAGCTGAGAGGGAGACGGAGTAGGAGAGACAGACTGTAGGAAAGCTGAGTGGGGAACAGTGGGATAGAAACACTTGAAGGGAATACTCTGTTGGGATCTGATCCTAGAACAGCCATAAGACTGGTGTGGATTTAACAGACGTGGTGGGTACCAACGACCTCGCCTTTAATGCCATTAGATGTACATTATGTTTGGTACAGTAGCCTACATCTGTCTTTCTAGTTTAAGGAAAAAACAAAATTGGGTTGCATTTCTATTTTCAATTCAATTTGATGATGGAATAAAACTGAGATCTATCATATATCACATGTATCTGATAAAACAATGATAAGATGAGACAACATGAGCTCATCATGTCTTTCTACACAACATCCATGTTGAGTTTAGGGGTGCAGCAGTGGTGGAAAAAGTACTCAAATATTTTACTTAATTAAGATTATCAGAAGTACTCTGTTTCAAGTAAAAGTCCCGAATTAAAAATGTACTTGAGTACAAGTACAAAAGTATTGGTATCAAAATGTACTTAAAGTACCAAAAGTAAAAGTACTAAAATGTTTGAAAATAGCAGATCTACAAGCTCACAACTGAGCTTGTAGATCGGCTATTTTCAAATAGCCGAGGTATAAAACGGGGCTAATGTTTGTGGTTAATGTATGTTTTATAATGTAATAACTTATATCTGCAAAGTAACTAGTAACTAAAGTTTTCAAATAATTATAGTCGAGTAAAAGTACAATATTTGCCTCCGAGATGTAGTGGAGTAGAAGTAAAAGTATTGACAATTGGAAATACTCCAGTAAAGTAAAAGTACCTAAACAGTTTACTTAAGTACAGTACTTGAGTATAATGTACTTAGTTACTTTACACCACTGCATACTACTGTATACGTTATCCATCGCTGCTGCTCGTGGCTCAGTGCACAACAATTAATTCTAGTGTGTGTGTGTGTGTGTGTGTGTGTGTGTGTGTGTGTGTGTGTGTGTGTGTGTGTGTGTGTGTGTGTGTTCACACTGAGGCCGATTCTAAACATTTTCTAAAACAGTTTTTCGGAAAAAAATAGCAGATCTACAAGCTCATAGCACGGCACTCGTTGCCACTCATTTTTAAAATACATCAAAGATTTGTCACAAAATGTCATGATTTTTCACAAATTGCAGATCTACACGATCATAGCGCGACACGAAGTGACGCACTATGAGCTTGTAGATCTGCTATTTTTAAACAGCCAACCAATGTGCTATATATATATACAGTATTTTGTATACAAGCAAAGTGTGGAATCATCGAAAGCCATCATAGCCAATAGTTGTGGTATAGCATGTAGTTTGAGTCGATCTTTTACAAGCCTATTAATTTGTTCATTAGGCTGTTTTGGATCCGGAGTGTATTATTTCGGCAACAGAATGACACTTAAACGGTCTGCTATTGATTGGCTTAAGTAGACTTTGTCTGTACTGTATACGGAGGTCCGACTAGAGAGTCAATACATTATTGAGACGGACAAAAGGTCATCAAAATGAGTACATCAGGGGTCTTCAACAGGGGGTCCGGGACCCCTAGGGGGTCCTCAGAGCTACTATAGGGGGTCCGCCAAATCTTTATGTGATAGGATTTAGTTTTTTTTACATTAACCACTCGAACCCTAGCGCTGCGAGGCGTTGAGAGCTTGTAGATCAGCTATTTTTGGCAAAGAGGCTATAGGTGTAGAGGGGAAAAAGAGCAGACTAAGTAAAAAAAAACAACTTTAATCTGAAACACAATTTTATACGATATAGAGTAGGGGGTCCCTGCTTCATCTATCTCTCAGCTAGGGGGTCCTTGGCCTGAAAACGTTGAAGACCCCTGGTTACATGTCTGACCTGAGAGGGACGAGGCTGTGTCTGTCCTGTCCTGCCCGGGGGGGTAAATCCATGACTCTGCTTTTGATATCCCCACACCCCCTCTCTGGTCATTCATTTTTATTGCTGGTGGGGATATGTTTTATCTCTGCTTCTGTTCGTTAACCCATTAAAGGCGTAGTTCACCCCCAAAATGACTTTTCCATGGGGTGACTAATCGATAGAAAAACTTTTTTTTTTGGTTGGGTGAACCATCCTGTTAACCTGGATTGTTTCTTTCACCTGTCAACATTTTGACTTTTATGTTTTTGCTTTATTTCTTTTTAATTGTGTTTTTATAAGACGGTTGGGTTATTTTGTAATCTTACTTGTACAATCCATATTTTCTCTTTATTTTGTATTAGCCTGTACAACTATTAATTGCTATTCAACTAATGAACCTTTTAATATTGTTATTATTATTAGTATATCAAATAACTCATAAACTGACACTAGACGATGCTAGATCTGTTACAGACAGTGAGATCAATATCTGATATTTTGCTGCTGTGTTTACAACAGAATATCACTGCTGATTGAGTAAGTTAAAGCTGCACTAGCTTTAACTTTCCTCTTCTACCCTGGATTTGAACCCCGGTTTCCTGCGCAAGTCCTGAAATGTTTATCATTGAGCTAATAGAGCCTGGCCTGCTTGCTCAGGGGATAAATTGAATCTTGACCATCAGGTCAAAATTCGTGTCAGATCCTGTGAGGTGAGACATGACCTTTGACACGATCTAAATGTCTCAATAGAAGAGCAGGGAGACAAAATACAACCACCCCGATTGTACATAAGTTATATTGTATTAACATACTCTACCACAGGGGTCTTCAACAGGGGGTCCGGGACCCCAAGGGGGTCCTCAGAGCTACTATAGGGGGTCCGCCAAATCATTGTGTGATAGGATTTAGTTTTTTTACATTAACCGCTTGAACCAGAATTCCTTTTCTGAGGGGAACATTAGCCGAAAATAGCAGATCTACAAAGAGGCTATAGGTGTAGAGGGGAAAAATAGCAGACTAAGTAAAAAAAAAAACTTTAATCTGAAACACAATGTTATACAATATAGAGTAGGGGGTCCCTGCTTCATCTCTCTCTCAGCTAGGGGGTCCTTGGCCTGAAAACGTTGAAGACCCCTGCTCTACCATACAGATTGAACAACATTACTTTTTATTCATTAAAAAGGTTACATAGTGCCACTTTAATATCAAATTTGAAATTTGAAATATCAAATTGTAAACATTTAACTATGTTAAAAATTGCACTAAGACAAGATACTTGTTTTATTTTGTTTGTTGGCGAGCCACTAGTTCCATATCTTTTAACGCTTAGATATTTATCTATATAAAGACTATATACCAACAAATGTATTTAAATTGTACACAGTGTACCGTAGGTAAATGTATACATGTTGTATTCATCTGATATACTTGAACATGCTATGTATCATTCAGACTCTTTTAAAAATCGATGGAAGTGTACAGTTTATGACAAAGCCGATACTGGCTGTTTATTTTAATTGGTTAGTTTGACCTTTTATTTTTTGGAGGATATTAAAACCGCAGTGAGTGTCTGAAGCTCTGAGTCTGTTTTATATTGTTTTATGAGGGATATACGTACATATGCATTGAATACTGTGGCGTTAGCGTACCCAGACCCAGATCCTCGGACAAAGACCAGTGGTGTGAAGGTACATTTACTCAAGTACTGTACTTTTTGAGGCATTTTTTACTTGAATTGAGTATTTCCAATTTTCTGTTCTTTTACTTCTACTCCACTACATTTCAGTGGCAAATATTGTACTTTTACTACACTACAATTATTTGAAAACTTTAGTTACTTTGTAGATTTTGATTATTATTACAAAACATACATAAACCACTTCAGCCCTATTTAAACTTTAGCTATTTGAAAATAGCCGATCTACAAGCTCACAATGAGTCGCGATGCGACGCATTGTGAGCTTGTAGATCGGCTATTTTCAAATTATTTTTATGTATTTGAAAACATGGGAAATGGGACATTCTGGATAATGAGTATTTTTACTTTTGGTACTTTAAGTATATTTTGATGGCAATACTTTTGTACTTTTACTCATGTACATTTTGATTACCGGACTTTTACTTGTAACAGAGTACTTCTACATTGCAGTATTGATACTTTTACTTAAGTTTAAAAATGTAGTACTTTGCAATGCATTAGGAGCTAGCAAGCCCTTTCTTATCCCCTGACAGGGGGGAGTTTCCCCGGTAGGACGTAACGCGTGGAAGGAAAACGTTATTCCCACCAGTTCCTCTCCCCTCCATCAGGCACCCCGGCTGACCAGGGGGAGGCAGTATAGAGACCCGGATTACTACAAGTGTGAAATTAGAATAGGCAGAGTATTAACGCTAGTCAGTAAAGAAAGCGCCCAATGCGTTGTCAATGCCAATGGACATTTAAAGGCCTGATTTAAGCACTTACTGAAGGCTAATTTACATACAAAAGAGAAGGCCTCAAAAATACAAGAGACTGAGAGATGGTGTAGTGGTCTGATGATAAGGCTCTCGGCACAGAGATCCCATGTTCAAATCCCAGGTCTCCTAGTTCAATGCTGGAGTTCTAAAAATGAATAAAGATTGTGTTTTAGTAAAGTGCATGAGCGAAGTTCCTTTAATTATTTTGGGGGAATGACCCATCACGTTCATGCGATGTCAATGTACATGTTTCTTGCGTCTGGGTAGCTCAGTCGGAAGAGCTCTTGACTCTGAACAACAAGGTCATACGATCGACTCCTGGAACTGGCAAATCAGCATGTGAGCAATCTGTCTCCCTGGGTTCTAGTGCTGTAACAGGGATAGACTCCTGTGTTCTTGGCTGTTGCTGACAATAAGCCCACTTGTAAAGTGCATGAGCCAAATGCCTTTAATTCATAGGCGGCGGGTAATGAAGGCTAGGGTAGGCTAAGCCTTCCCAAATGTTATGCTGGGAAATTCTGGGAATTAATAATAAGTCAGTAAAATCAGGCAAAAATATGAATTAAAAAACCTAACCCTAATCTAACCCTAACCCTAACGGTACGTTTTAACAGCGGGCGACTCTCGGGCGATCGCCGGGCGACGTCATTATATGTCTATGAGAGCCGGCAACTACTGGCGATTGGGCGAAGTGGGCGGGAGGGCGATGAAAGATGGATTTTCTTTATCTTTTGGACGATGTCGCCCGCCGATCGCCCGTGAGTCGCCCGCTGTTAAAACGTACTGTTACCCTATAACCGAAATAAAGTAACCAAAAACCGAACAGACACTAACAGAATCCAAACAGAAACCGCATTTTTTTTCGCACGCGCGCTTTGCGCGCGGCCGATCCCCAGCCTTCCCAATTGTCAAGCTCACCCGCCGCCTATGCTTTAATTAATTGGGGGAATGACCCATCACGTTCATGTAATGTCAGTGCTTGGGTGTAAGAGCGCTTCATTATCTGACCATTCACAGAGCTCCCGGCTTCAATTTCATTAATTTTCCAGCCAACCAAAAAATCCACCTTCTTTTCCCTTCATTTTCCTCCCGCATTTCTAGCCAATGAAACCTCCCCCTCGTTTTCCTTACGCATTTCTAGCCAATGAAATCTTCCCCTCGGCTCATTCGCCCGTTAGCCAATGAAAACCCGACCCTCACCCCTTTCCCCAGCCAATGAAGATCTCCTCAACGGCGGCCATTGTTGTTTACGTGGAGGCTGAAACTCTATGCTACTCTAATATGCCACTAAATTAATTATAGGCACGGCAATCAAATAATGACGGTTAGACCCCAATAACATTTCGATTTTATGTTTTATATGTTTTTGATGACATTAAGACCTGGACTTTTATCTGTCTCACTGACTGTGACAGCATAGCGTATGCTGCAGTGGTCACAACAGCGGGAGGCATGCGTTAATCCGACAGACCTTTTCTCCGACTATGTGGCATCCGCGTGCGGTTAGGGTTAGGGTGCGGGTTTGGTTCGGGTTTACTGTTTAATGTCGGAGCAGCAGCAGCATACGGGTAAAAGTGCCTTTTATTTTCCACATAAACGCCACTAAACACATGTAACATTGTGTGTTAAAACTGCCTGATTTTTTTTTTTGTCAACTTTAATCAAGGGAGGACCATGCTAACGAAATTTAGCGCGTTAGCATCGTCTATTTAAATAAGGGTTTAAAGGCTCTGTAGGGTGAATACAGTTAGACAAATGTAATGATTCATAAACATACTCACTGATCACTACCATGCTCCTTAGAGTGTTTAGCTTAGTTTAAGGGTCTGATTTGTTGAACATAGCTGATCAACAAGCTTGTAGATCAGTTATTTTCAAATAGCTGATGGGTTTATAGTGGCTATAGCTGATGTTGATGCTATATAAAAAATACAAAATAAAAGTCTGGGGACCCTGGGGGTCCCCGGAAACCAGTCTGAGAATCACTGTGCTATTTTATAGTGTGATTACAGGTCAATCACTAAAAACCGAAGGAAAGCTGTGTTGGTAAAGCCAAGTTATTCATATATTTTCATACATTTTCATGCAAGTATGGACATGCTGTCAACATGGCGAAAAAGCGCTGGTAGTCGGTACACCTGGTTTCTGCTGGGAACAGGGTTCGATTCCCTGCAGCGCTGCGCTTACTGTTTCACCTTTGTCCTGTTGTGTATGTTTACATTAAATGTTGGCACTCAATTCATTGATTCATAATACCTGAATGCACTTTTTTATTATAATATACTAAGCAGATAGGCCTGTGATTACCTGTGATTACATCTTTAGCACATACTCCTATGTCATGGTGTATTAGTCGGCACAGTGGATTAATATTTCGATCGATCTGGGATGTTAAAGTTGTGCAAAACTGTGGTCAATGACTTGCCTCTTCAGCCAGCTTTAGCTCAGTCGGAAGAGCTCTTGACTCCAGACCACAAGTAGCCTGATTATCAGCCTGAAGCTGCGTGGAGCTTCAGTCTGAAATTGGCTGCAATGTCTGCGATTACAAGGGGGAGGGGATTCAAATTTCCCTAAACCAATCACAAGAGATCCACGGATCCGCCTACATCTGACGTCATCGCACAGCTTGTTTTAGCAGATATTCGCTGATTGGCTTGTCGTTAGACCACCCTCACCTCCGGGGTGATTGTCAATGGCAAAATGGACCCCAAAAAAACACTTTCACCTAGAAACTCTTGTCCATTTTGCCATTGACCTTCACTGCTTTTATAGATTTTAGGGGGAAAAGTACAAACTTTGGCAGGCTATTAGTCCTACTTACTAGAAACCCCATTCAAACTTTAAAATGTTCATCTTACTGTGAACAATGTTTGCCTGAAAACAAATCTTTGAAATGTTTCATAGGTTTAGAAATGTACTCCTCTAAAAGTTTTGGCACCTCAAACAACGCTTTCACCTAGAAACTCCATTCACACTTTTTATAATTCATCTTACTGTGGACACAAATGCTTGAACTTTTTACTTTGAAATGTTTTGTAGTTTTTGAGACATTTAACTTTAAGCGTCTAATGCATTGTCAATGGCAATGGATATAGAGCACCGAAGTGTGACGTCACTGCCAGTAGAGGGCCAGTAGAGGGCCCAAGACTCAAGACCCAAAAGAGTCTTGAGTCGAACGCATTAGATCCAAGTAGACATCAAATTTCTCTCTTGGGCCTTAAGTCCCAAGACTCAAGGCCCAAAAGAGAAATTTGATGTCTACTTGGATCTATTGCGTTCGACTCAAGACTCTTTTGGGTCTTGATTCTTGGGACTCAAGGCCCAAAAGAGAAATTAGATGTTCATACTTTCTGTGGTCTCTTGCACGCTCTTCAGTGAAAGATCAGATAAAGGTGCAAGAGTCGGGTAAAAGTTTGAAAAGTGCTCTGGTTGGATTTGAACCGGGAACCTTCTAGTTGCAAGTCCTGTATCTAAACCACTGCACCACAGAGGTCCTTACCTGTTCTGTTGACTTGCGTGGACTTTTCTGAAAGATTAGATAAAGGTAGAAGCCTGAAGTAAAAGTTAGAAAGATGTCCTTGCGGGATTTGAACTCAGGACCTTCAGTATGCAAGGCCTGAATCTTAACCACTGCTCCACCATGGTACATACTTTCTATGGTCTCTTGCACGCTCTTCAGTGAAAGATCAGATAAAGGTGCCGTTAGTGATGCTTCCCTTTGCAGACTAACTTCTAGAAAAACAAATTAAAGACACCGGGAAACCTGTAACTCTCAGCCAACAGCTTAGCTCAACTGGTAGAGCGTCTATCCAATAACATGACTTGACTTGACTCGAGTGGGTTCGATTCCCACTCGAGTCAAGTGTCCCGGTAACTTGGGGCAAAGGATAAATTGACTGATATCCTTAGTGATGCTTCCCTTTGCAGACTAACTTCTAGAAAAACAAGTTAAAACCACCAGGAAACCTGTAACTCTCAGACAACAGCATAGCTCAACTGGTAGAGCGTCTGTCCAATAACATGACTTGGCTTGACTCGAGTGGGTTCGATTCCCACTCGAGTCAAGTGTCCCCGCTAACTTGGGGCAACGGATAAATTGACTGATATCCGTAGAATAACTTGTAGTAGTGTGCTGGTTCAAATCCAGTTCAACCCAGCACCGAGCGATCCTGGGTTCGATTCCCACTAACGTCAAGTCCCCGGTAAATTGGGGCAGCGGATAAATTGACTGATATCCGTAGAATAACTTGTAGTAGTGTCCTGGTTCAAATCCAGTCACCACCTTAGTAACTGAGACCGAATCTGGCCAATTCGGTCTCAGTTACTGAGATAGATAGATAGAGGGTGTGTAGAGTAGGCGGAGTAGATTAGTGAGTAGAGTAGGGGTACTCTGGGCCCTACTACTATTCCTACTCCTCCCCCTACTCCCCGACTATATTCCCTCTTTACTCTACCCCTACTCTACTCACTAATCTACTCCGCCTACTCTACACACCCTCTATCTATCTATCTCAGTAACTGAGACCGAATTGGTCAGATTCGGTCTCAGTTACTAAGGTGGTGACTGGATTTGAACCAGCACACTACTACAAGTTATTCTACGGATATCAGTCAATTTATCCGTTGCCCCAAGTTAGCGGGGACACTTGACTCGAGTGGGAATCGAACCCACTCGAGTCAAGCCAAGTCATGTTATTGGACAAACGCTCTACCAGTTGAGCTATGCTGTTGGCTGAGAGTTACAGGTTTCCTGGTGGTTTTAACTTGTTTTTCTAGAAGTTAGTCTGCAAAGGGAAGCATCACTAAGGATATCAGTCAATTTATCCATCACTAAGGATATCAGTCAATTTATCCGTTGCCCCAAGTTACCGGGGACACTTGACTCGAGTGGGAATCGAACCCACTCGAGTCAAGCCAAGTCATGTTATTGGACAAACGCTCTACCAGTTGATCTATGCTGTTGGCTGAGAGTTACAGGTTTCCTGGTGGTTTTAAATTGTTTTTCTAGAAGTTAGTCTGCAAAGGGAAGCATCACAGTAAAGACACCAGTGGGATTTGAACTCATGGCCTCTGGATCATGAATACTGCGTCTCAACCGTTTGAGCTAACTGTTGGCGAAGAAATACAGCCTTCCTGGTGCTTTGACTTGAACAACAAACAAGACAAATACATTTATTTTTTCACCATTGTGTCACTACCGAAACGAAAGTTTGTCACTACCGAAACGAAAGTTAAATCCGAAAAAATCACTAAGTGTGGAGGCCAAAATCGTCCCCCCAAAAACCTGTTAGGAGTACGTTTCAGACAATTTAGAGTTGATTGGTAATTTTCGTTTCGGTAAAATGTATTTTACCGAAACAAAGGTAATTCCGAAAAAATCACTAAGTGTGGAGGCCAACATCGTCCCCCCAAAAACCTGTTAGGAGTACGTTTCAGGCAATTTAGAGTTGATTGGTAATTTTCGTTTCGGTTGCCTGAAACGTACTCCTAACATTTCAAATGCAACATTTCAAAGATTCCTTTTCAGGCAAACATGTCCAGAATAAGACGAACATTTTAAAGTATGAATGAGGTTACTAGGCGTAAGTATGTAGTTGTAAGCCTGCCTTTAAATGTCCATTGCCGCATCGACAATGAATGGGGCGCTTAAAGTTAAATATCTCAAAAACTACAAATGATTTCAAAAGAAAAAATCTCAAGCATGCATGTCCACAGTAAGGTGGAATTTTTGAACTGTGAATGGAGTTTCTAGGTGAACGTGTTTTTTTGAGGTCCCTATACCCTTCCATCCGCCTCCATTCTAAAACTCTGAACTTTTAAAGGAGTACAATTCTAAAACTATGCAACATTTCAAAGATTCCTTTTCAGGCAAACATGTCCAGAGTAAGACGAACATTTTAAAGTATGAATGAGGTTACTAGGCGTAAGTATGTAGTTGTAAGCCTGCCTTTAAATGTCCATTGCCGCATCGACAATGAATGGGGCGCTTAAAGTTAAATATCTCAAAAACTACAAATGATTTCAAAAGAAAAAATCTCAAGCATGCATGTCCACAGTAAGGTGGAATTTTTGAACTGTGAATGGAGTTTCTAGGTGAACGTGTTTTTTTGAGGTCCCTATACCCTTCCATCCGCCTCCATTCTAAATCTCTGAACTTTTAAAGGAGTACAATTCTAAAACTATGCAACATTTCAAAGATTCCTTTTCAGGCAAACATGTCCAGAGTAAGACGAACATTTTAAAGTATGAATGAGGTTACTAGGCGTAAGTATGTAGTTGTAAGCCTGCCTTTAAATGTCCATTGCCGCATCGACAATGAATGGGGCGCTTAAAGTTAAATATCTCAAAAACTACAAATGATTTCAAAAGAAAAAATCTCAAGCATGCATGTCCACAGTAAGGTGGAATTTTTGAACTGTGAATGGAGTTTCTAGGTGAACGTGTTTTTTTGAGGTCCCTATACCCTTCCATCCGCCTCCATTCTAAATCTCTGAACTTTTAAAGGAGTACAATTCTAAAACTATGCAACATTTCAAAGATTCCTTTTCAGGCAAACATGTCCAGAGTAAGACGAACATTTTAAAGTATGAATGAGGTTACTAGGCGTAAGTATGTAGTTGTAAGCCTGCCTTTAAATGTCCATTGCCGCATCGACAATGAATGGGGCGCTTAAAGTTAAATATCTCAAAAACTACAAATGATTTCAAAAGAAAAAATCTCAAGCATGCATGTCCACAGTAAGGTGGAATTTTTGAACTGTGAATGGAGTTTCTAGGTGAACGTGTTTTTTTGAGGTCCCTATACCCTTCCATCCGCCTCCATTCTAAATCTCTGAACTTTTAAAGGAGTACAATTCTAAAACTATGCAACATTTCAAAGATTCCTTTTCAGGCAAACATGTCCAGAGTAAGACGAACATTTTAAAGTATGAATGAGGTTACTAGGCGTAAGTATGTAGTTGTAAGCCTGCCTTTAAATGTCCATTGCCGCATCGACAATGAATGGGGCGCTTAAAGTTAAATATCTCAAAAACTACAAATGATTTCAAAAGAAAAAATCTCAAGCATGCATGTCCACAGTAAGGTGGAATTTTTGAACTGTGAATGGAGTTTCTAGGTGAACGTGTTTTTTTGAGGTCCCTATACCCTTCCATCCGCCTCCATTCTAAATCTCTGAACTTTTAAAGGAGTACAATTCTAAAACTATGCAACATTTCAAAGATTCCTTTTCAGGCAAACATGTCCAGAGTAAGACGAACATTTTAAAGTATGAATGAGGTTACTAGGCGTAAGTATGTAGTTGTAAGCCTGCCTTTAAATGTCCATTGCCGCATCGACAATGAATGGGGCGCTTAAAGTTAAATATCTCAAAAACTACAAATGATTTCAAAAGAAAAAATCTCAAGCATGCATGTCCACAGTAAGGTGGAATTTTTGAACTGTGAATGGAGTTTCTAGGTGAACGTGTTTTTTTGAGGTCCCTATACCCTTCCATCCGCCTCCATTCTAAATCTCTGAACTTTTAAAGGAGTACAATTCTAAAACTATGCAACATTTCAAAGATTCCTTTTCAGGCAAACATGTCCAGAGTAAGACGAACATTTTAAAGTATGAATGAGGTTACTAGGCGTAAGTATGTAGTTGTAAGCCTGCCTTTAAATGTCCATTGCCGCATCGACAATGAATGGGGCGCTTAAAGTTAAATATCTCAAAAACTACAAATGATTTCAAAAGAAAAAATCTCAAGCATGCATGTCCACAGTAAGGTGGAATTTTTGAACTGTGAATGGAGTTTCTAGGTGAACGTGTTTTTTTGAGGTCCCAAATTCGTCCATCGGCCTCCATTCTAAATCTCTGAACTTTTAAAGGAGTACAATTCTAAAACTATTAAACATTTCAAAGATTCCCTTTCAGGCAAACATGTCCACAGTAAGATGAACATTTTAAAGTTTGAATGGGGTTTCTATTCTATATATGACATTTTGAATCATTACAGTCAGTTCACCTTCTTTTGGGTCTTGAGTCGAACCAATTACTCCCGCGGAGACATCAAATTTCTCTTTTGGGCCTTGAGTCTTGGGACTCATGGCCCAAAAGAGAAATTTGATGTCTCCGCGGGAGTAATTGGTTCGACTCAAGACTCTTTTGGGTCTTGAGTCTTGGGAAAGAAAAAAAAGTGTGCCAGTTGGATTTGAACCAGGAATCTTCTGGTTGCAAGTCCTGTATCTAAACCACTGCACCACAGAGGTCGTTACATGTTCTGTTGACTTGCGTGGAATTTGTCTGAAAGATTATATAAAGGTAAAAGCCCCAGGTAAAAGTTAGAAAGATGTCCTTGCGAGATTTGAACTCAGGACCTTCAGTGTGTAAGGCCTGAATCTTAACCACTGCTCCATCATGGTACATACTTTCTATGGTGTCTTACACGCTCTTCAGTGAAAGATCAGATAAAGGTGCAAGAGTCAGGTATTTGTTGGAAACCTGTCCTGGTTGGATTTAAACCGGTAACCTTCTGGTTGCAGGTCCTGTATCTAAACCACTGCACCACAGAGGTTCTGACTTGTTATGTTAACTTAGCCTTCAAAACTTTGTACCCTTTTCCCTTTAAATATCCATTGCCATTGACAATGCATCAGGCGCTTAAAGTTAAATATTTCAAAAACTACAAATCATTTCAAAGTAAAACATCTCAAGGATGCATGTCCACAGTAAGGGGGAATTTTTGAACTGTGAATGGAGTTTCTAGGTGAAAGTGTTTTTTTGAGGTCCCAAAACCTTCCATCCGCCTCCATTCTAAATCTCTGAACTTTTAAAGGAGTACAATTCTAAAACTATGCAACATTTCAAAGATTCCTTTTCAGGCAAACATGTCCAGAGTAAGACGAACATTTTAAAGTATGAATGAGGTTACTAGGCGTAAGTATGTAGTTGTAAGCCTGCCTTTAAATGTCCATTGCCGCATCGACAATGAATGGGGCGCTTAAAGTTAAATATCTCAAAAACTACAAATGATTTCAAAAGAAAAAATCTCAAGCATGCATGTCCACAGTAAGGTGGAATTTTTGAACTGTGAATGGAGTTTCTAGGTGAACGTGTTTTTTTGAGGTCCCTATACCCTTCCATCCGCCTCCATTCTAAATCTCTGAACTTTTAAAGGAGTACAATTCTAAAACTATGCAACATTTCAAAGATTCCTTTTCAGGCAAACATGTCCAGAGTAAGACGAACATTTTAAAGTATGAATGAGGTTACTAGGCGTAAGTATGTAGTTGTAAGCCTGCCTTTAAATGTCCATTGCCGCATCGACAATGAATGGGGCGCTTAAAGTTAAATATCTCAAAAACTACAAATGATTTCAAAAGAAAAAATCTCAAGCATGCATGTCCACAGTAAGGTGGAATTTTTGAACTGTGAATGGAGTTTCTAGGTGAACGTGTTTTTTTGAGGTCCCTATACCCTTCCATCCGCCTCCATTCTAAATCTCTGAACTTTTAAAGGAGTACAATTCTAAAACTATGCAACATTTCAAAGATTCCTTTTCAGGCAAACATGTCCAGAGTAAGACGAACATTTTAAAGTATGAATGAGGTTACTAGGCGTAAGTATGTAGTTGTAAGCCTGCCTTTAAATGTCCATTGCCGCATCGACAATGAATGGGGCGCTTAAAGTTAAATATCTCAAAAACTACAAATGATTTCAAAAGAAAAAATCTCAAGCATGCATGTCCACAGTAAGGTGGAATTTTTGAACTGTGAATGGAGTTTCTAGGTGAACGTGTTTTTTTGAGGTCCCAAATTCGTCCATCGGCCTCCATTCTAAATCTCTGAACTTTTAAAGGAGTACAATTCTAAAACTATTAAACATTTCAAAGATTCCCTTTCAGGCAAACATGTCCACAGTAAGATGAACATTTTAAAGTTTGAATGGGGTTTCTATTCTATATATGACATTTTGAATCATTACAGTCAGTTCACCTTCTTTTGGGTCTTGAGTCGAACCAATTACTCCCGCGGAGACATCAAATTTCTCTTTTGGGCCTTGAGTCTTGGGACTCATGGCCCAAAAGAGAAATTTGATGTCTCCGCGGGAGTAATTGGTTCGACTCAAGACTCTTTTGGGTCTTGAGTCTTGGGAAAGAAAAAAAAGTGTGCCAGTTGGATTTGAACCAGGAATCTTCTGGTTGCAAGTCCTGTATCTAAACCACTGCACCACAGAGGTCGTTACATGTTCTGTTGACTTGCGTGGAATTTGTCTGAAAGATTATATAAAGGTAAAAGCCCCAGGTAAAAGTTAGAAAGATGTCCTTGCGAGATTTGAACTCAGGACCTTCAGTGTGTAAGGCCTGAATCTTAACCACTGCTCCATCATGGTACATACTTTCTATGGTGTCTTACACGCTCTTCAGTGAAAGATCAGATAAAGGTGCAAGAGTCAGGTATTTGTTGGAAACCTGTCCTGGTTGGATTTAAACCGGTAACCTTCTGGTTGCAGGTCCTGTATCTAAACCACTGCACCACAGAGGTTCTGACTTGTTATGTTAACTTAGCCTTCAAAACTTTGTACCCTTTTCCCTTTAAATATCCATTGCCATTGACAATGCATCAGGCGCTTAAAGTTAAATATTTCAAAAACTACAAATCATTTCAAAGTAAAACATCTCAAGGATGCATGTCCACAGTAAGGGGGAATTTTTGAACTGTGAATGGAGTTTCTAGGTGAAAGTGTTTTTTTGAGGTCCCAAAACCTTCCATCCGCCTCCATTCTAAATCTCTGAACTTTTAAAGGAGTACAATTCTAAAACTATGCAACATTTCAAAGATTCCTTTTCAGGCAAACATGTCCAGAGTAAGACGAACATTTTAAAGTATGAATGAGGTTACTAGGCGTAAGTATGTAGTTGTAAGCCTGCCTTTAAATGTCCATTGCCGCATCGACAATGAATGGGGCGCTTAAAGTTAAATATCTCAAAAACTACAAATGATTTCAAAAGAAAAAATCTCAAGCATGCATGTCCACAGTAAGGTGGAATTTTTGAACTGTGAATGGAGTTTCTAGGTGAACGTGTTTTTTTGAGGTCCCTATACCCTTCCATCCGCCTCCATTCTAAATCTCTGAACTTTTAAAGGAGTACAATTCTAAAACTATGCAACATTTCAAAGATTCCTTTTCAGGCAAACATGTCCAGAGTAAGACGAACATTTTAAAGTATGAATGAGGTTACTAGGCGTAAGTATGTAGTTGTAAGCCTGCCTTTAAATGTCCATTGCCGCATCGACAATGAATGGGGCGCTTAAAGTTAAATATCTCAAAAACTACAAATGATTTCAAAAGAAAAAATCTCAAGCATGCATGTCCACAGTAAGGTGGAATTTTTGAACTGTGAATGGAGTTTCTAGGTGAACGTGTTTTTTTGAGGTCCCTATACCCTTCCATCCGCCTCCATTCTAAATCTCTGAACTTTTAAAGGAGTACAATTCTAAAACTATGCAACATTTCAAAGATTCCTTTTCAGGCAAACATGTCCAGAGTAAGACGAACATTTTAAAGTATGAATGAGGTTACTAGGCGTAAGTATGTAGTTGTAAGCCTGCCTTTAAATGTCCATTGCCGCATCGACAATGAATGGGGCGCTTAAAGTTAAATATCTCAAAAACTACAAATGATTTCAAAAGAAAAAATCTCAAGCATGCATGTCCACAGTAAGGTGGAATTTTTGAACTGTGAATGGAGTTTCTAGGTGAACGTGTTTTTTTGAGGTCCCAAATTCGTCCATCGGCCTCCATTCTAAATCTCTGAACTTTTAAAGGAGTACAATTCTAAAACTATTAAACATTTCAAAGATTCCCTTTCAGGCAAACATGTCCACAGTAAGATGAACATTTTAAAGTTTGAATGGGGTTTCTATTCTATATATGACATTTTGAATCATTACAGTCAGTTCACCTTCTTTTGGGTCTTGAGTCGAACCAATTACTCCCGCGGAGACATCAAATTTCTCTTTTGGGCCTTGAGTCTTGGGACTCATGGCCCAAAAGAGAAATTTGATGTCTCCGCGGGAGTAATTGGTTCGACTCAAGACTCTTTTGGGTCTTGAGTCTTGGGAAAGAAAAAAAAGTGTGCCAGTTGGATTTGAACCAGGAATCTTCTGGTTGCAAGTCCTGTATCTAAACCACTGCACCACAGAGGTCGTTACATGTTCTGTTGACTTGCGTGGAATTTGTCTGAAAGATTATATAAAGGTAAAAGCCCCAGGTAAAAGTTAGAAAGATGTCCTTGCGAGATTTGAACTCAGGACCTTCAGTGTGTAAGGCCTGAATCTTAACCACTGCTCCATCATGGTACATACTTTCTATGGTGTCTTACACGCTCTTCAGTGAAAGATCAGATAAAGGTGCAAGAGTCAGGTATTTGTTGGAAACCTGTCCTGGTTGGATTTGAACCGGTAACCTTCTGGTTGCAGGTCCTGTATCTAAACCACTGCACCACAGAGGTTCTGACTTGTTATGTTAACTTAGCCTTGAAAACTTTGTACCCTTTTCCCTTTAAATATCCATTGCCATTGACAATGCATTAGGCGCTTAAAGTTAAATATCTCAAAAACTACAAATTATTTCAAAAGAAAAAATCTCAAGCATGCATGTCCACAGTAAGGTGGAATTTTTGAACTGTGAATGGAGTTTCTAGGTGAACGTGTTTTTTTGAGGTCCCTATACCCTTCCATCCGCCTCCATTCTAAATCTCTGAACTTTTAAAGGAGTACAATTCTAAAACTATGCAACATTTCAAAGATTCCTTTTCAGGCAAACATGTCCAGAGTAAGACGAACATTCTAAAGTATGAATGAGGTTACTAGGCGTAAGTATGTAGTTGTAAGCCTGCCTTTAAATGTCCATTGCCGCATCGACAATGAATGGGGCGCTTAAAGTTAAATATCTCCAAAACTACAAATGATTTCAAAAGAAAAAATCTCAAGCATGCATGTCGGTCAGGGGATCTTAGAATAATCTCGCATTCTATTCCAATTCACTTTTTAAACAATTATTTTACTGATTTTCCTTTCAGACCCCAAATTAGATATTGCTCAATTTTTCAAATATTCACTTCCAATTTGAAGCTCAGATTATACTAAGATCACCCGGGCCCTGTGAAGGTATCTTAGTATAATCTGAGATTCAATTCGAATTCACTTCTCCTTACTGATTTTCGTTTCAGAACCTAAATAAAACATTGCTTGTTTCTGTCTGCTTCTGTGATGTATGTCCTGTAATGTACTTTGTGTAATGTATTGTGTATGTCCTGCCTGTATCTTGAACGGTGACGTCATGGACACAAAGCAAATTTCGGTGAAAGCTGACAATAAAGTTGTATCGTATCGTATCGTATCGTATTGCTTCATTTTTTCAATTTTCTATCCCACCAAAAAATCTGGAAAATGCTCCATTTTTCTGATATTCTGCTTAGTATTTTGGCTTCTTTTGATTTGGGACTGACACTGAGAAAAGCTCAAAATAGTTTTTTTTCCAAATCTTTCATCCCAGAATAAAAATCAAAGAATGTCTTTGCCATTTTTCCAATTTTCTAGCCTACCCAAAAAAATCAGGAAAATGTTTCGTTTCGGTAAAATTTATTTTACCGAAACGAAAGTTAAAACGAAAGTTAAATCCGAAAAAAGTGTGGAGGCCCAAAAAAAAATCGTCCCCCCAAAAACCTGTTAGGAGTACGTTTCAGGCAATTTAGAGTTGATTGGTAGTACTTTGTAGTGACTTTTTTTTTGGTCCCTAACATTCATCGAGCTCTGGACTTAGTAAAAAAAAAATCGTTTCGGTAGTGACACCATTGTGTCACTACCGAAACGAAAGTTAAATCCGAAAAAATCACTAAGTGTGGAGGCCAAAGTCGTCCCCCCAAAAACCTGTTAGGGGTACGTTTCAGGCAATTTAGAGTTTATTGGTAATTTTCGTTTCGGTAAAATTTATTTTACCGAAACGAAAGTTAAATCCGAAAAAATCACTAAGTTTGGAGGCCAAAATCGTCCCCCCAAAAACCTGTTAGGAGTACGTTTCAGGCAATTTAGAGTTGATTGGTAGTACTTTGTAGTGACTTTTTTTTTGGTCCCTAACATTCATCGAGCTCTGGACTTAGTAAAAAAAAATCGTTTCGGTAGTGACACCATTGTGTCACTACCGAAACGAAAGTTAAATCCGAAAAAATCACTAAGTGTGGAGGCCAAAGTCGTCCCCCCAAAAACCTGTTAGGGGTACGTTTCAGGCAATTTAGAGTTTATTGGTAATTTTCGTTTCGGTAAAATTTATTTTACCGAAACGAAAGTTAAATCCGAAAAAATCACTAAGTTTGGAGGCCAAAATCGTCCCCCCCAAAACCTGTTAGGAGTACGTTTCAGGCAATTTAGAGTTTATTGGTAATTTTCGTTTCGGTAAAATTTATTTTACCGAAACGAAAGTTAAATCCGAAAAAATCACTAAGTGTGGAGGCCAAAATCGTCCCCCCCAAAACCTGTTAGGAGTACGTTTCAGGCAATTTAGAGTTCATTGGTAGTACTTTGTAGTGACTTTTTTTTTGGTCCCTAACATTCATCGAGCTCTGGACTTAGTAAAAAAAAAATCGTTTTGGTAGTGACACCATTGTGTCACTACGTATGTAGGACTAATAGCCTGCCAAAGTTTGTACTTTTCCCCCTAAAATCTATAAAAGCAGTGAAGGTCAATGGCAAAATGGACAAGAGTTTATTGGTGAAAGTGTTTTTTTGAGGTCCATTTTGCCATTGACAATCACTGTTTTTGAGACATTTAACTTTAAGCGCCCAATGCATTGTCAATGGCAATGGATATAAAGCACCGAAGTGTGACGTCACTGCCAGTCGCGGGCCAGTAGAGGTCCCAAGACTCAAGACCCCAAAAAGTCTTGAGTCAAACGCATTAGATCCAAGTACACATCAAATTTTTCTTTTGGGCCTTAAGTCCCAAGACTCAAGGCCCAAAAGAGAAATTTGATGTCTACTTGGATCTAATGCGTTCGACTCAAGACTCTTTTGGGTCTTGATTCTTGGGACTCAAGGCCCAAAAGAGAAATTTGATGTTCATACTTTCTGTGGTCTCTTGCACGCTCTTCAGTGAAAGATCAGATAAAGGTGCAAGAGTCGGGTAAAAGTTTGAAAAGTGCACTGGTTGGATTTGAACCGGGAATCTTCTGGTTGCAAGACTTGCATCTAAACCACTGCACCACAGAGGTCCTTACCTGTTCTGTTGACTTGCGTGGAATTTTTTGAAAGATTAGATAAAGGTAAAAGCCCCAGGTAAAGGTTGGTAAAAGTTGGAAAACTGTGCTGGTTGGATTTGAACCGGGAACCTTCTGGTTGCAAGTGCTGTATCTAAACCAATGCACCACAGAGGTTCTCACTTGTTCTGTTAACTTAGCCTGCCAAAGTTTGTACTTTTTTCCCTTTAAATACAGCACCGAAGTCCTGACGTCACTGCCAGTAGAGGGCGCATTACGCAGGTTCATGGCTTTACTTATTGTATTGATATCCTCATTGGGGAATCTTAGATCGCTTCATATAAGAATTGTGTTCCAAAAATAAACACACCACCCTGGCGTTTTTACCCACATGGATATGAAGCATCGACTGAAGGTGTAAATGTACACATTTACCGAAAGAGTAACACAATATAAACACTAGAGACGAGTCAAACAACCCAAAGACTACATTTCCCATGAACGCGGCTGCTGTGGGGACAGTGATTTCAGACCCGGAAGTAGTAGTTCTTAAGACTTTTAAGGCAGAATTCATTACATTTTCGCCAGAAACAGGCTGTATCAAATATGAATGAATATCATAAACGATGCAGAGCCACCCCCCTGACAAAAACGCCAGGGTGGTGTGTTTATGTTTGGAACACAGTTCTTATATGACGTGATCTAACATTCCCAAATGGGGATTTCAACACAAAAAATAAAGCCACAAACCCTGGAATAGCGCCCTCTACTGGCCCTCTACTGGCAGTGACGTCAGCCTTTGGTGCTCTATAGCCTATAGCCATAGGCTCTAGAGCCTATGGCTTTTCACGTCGAAGAAAAACCTGTCAAATCAGAGTCGGAGGTGGGGGTGGTCAAACGACAAGCCAATCAGCGAATATCTGCTAAAACAAGCTGTGCGATGACGTCAGATGTAGGCGGATCCGTGGATCTCTTGTGATTGGTTTAGGGAAATTTGAATCCCCTCCCCCTGGTAATCGCAGACATTGCAGCCAATTTCAGCCTGAAGCTCCACGCAGCTTCAGGCTGATAATCAGGCTACTTGTGGTCTGGAGTCAAGAGCTCTTCCGACTGAGCTAAAGCTGGCTGAAGAGGCAAGTCATTGACCACAGTTTTGCACAACTTTAACATCCCAGATCGATCGAAATATTAATCCACTGTGCCGACTAATACACCATGACATAGGAGTATGTGCTAAAGATGTAATCACAGGCATCTCTGCTTGATATATTAGAATAAAAAGTGCATTCAGGTATTATGAATCAATGAATTGAGTGCTAACATTTAATGTAAACATACACAACAGGACAAAGGTGAAACAGTAAGCGCGGCGCTGCAGGGAATCGAACCCTGTTCCCAGCAGAAACCAGGTGTACCGACTACCAGCGCTTTTTTGCCATGTTGACACCATATGTCCATACTTGCATGAAAATGTATGAAAAGATATGAATAACTTGGCTTTACCAACACAGCTCTCCTTCGGTTTTTAGTTATTGACCTGTAATCACACTATACAATAGCACAGTGATTCTCAGACTGGGGTCCGGGGACCCCCAGTCGCAGGTCCCCCAGGGCATATTGTCAGCAACAGCCAAGAATACCTTATTTCTCTCGCAACAATCTGGCAACCCTGCTTGCACAGTTATCCATGTTACAGCACTAGACCCCAGGGAGCCAGATTGCTCACATTTTGTTTTGCCATTTCCAGGATTCAATCAAATGACCTTGTTGTACAGAGTCAAGAGCTCCTCCGACTGAGCTACCCAGACAACATTGTACATTGACATTGCATGAACGTGATGGGTCATTCCCCCAAAATAAGTAAAGGCACTTGGCTCATGCACTTTACTAAAAATGTGTAGCTGCCAGCTTATCCCTATGTATGCAGCGAGTTAGATGGATTCATCAAAGGTATATGATTAAATAAGGAGAAACACGCCCAGATCATGTTCTATGGAAGGAGACTTCAGCTTTCTAATGAACCTTAAGTTAATAAATCACCAATGTCTGTGTGTGTGAGTGAGTGAGAGAGGGGGGGGGGGGAGGACATATCCGAGGCAGTGCGGGAGGTTGTTTTGTCACCCACGCCAGTGATTATTAAACATTTTCATGTCAAGGACCCCCATATCACTACTATGTATATGGCCGCGGACCCCCATATGAAAATATTCTGTGCCATTGACCCCGATAACAGAAGATGTGTGTTACCAATGTTTTTAGTATTCAAGATTTTTCAAAATCTTTCAAAAATAGCCAATCGGGCTATTTTTGAATTATTTTGATACTACGTTACTTTGGCTGGGGGGAACCCCCTCCCCATCCCCGAAGGACCCCTGCGGGGTCCCCGGGCCCCACTTTGGGAACCACTGACCCACGCTATGGATTAGCATGTGGTCTCGAGCACAACGCTCACAAATCAATACTCGTTGCACTTACAAAGCAGATGGCCCCGGAGAGGACAAACATGGAGCGAGAATGGGAGGGGAAACGTCCCAATCGAACACAGAGGGAGTGAGTGTTCGAGGCCTCCATTCAAACCACTCAGACATCACACTGCCCACTGCTTTCCTTTGAATTGGAGCCACTGTGCCGCTCACTGTGCAAAAGCAGGGTTGCCAGGTTGTTGCGAGAGAAATAAGCCACCGCAGGTCTATTAGGAAAAAACAAGCCCAAAAGAAGTGACTATATAGAGCAGTGGTAGAGCTTGTAGATCTGCTATTTTCACAATATTTATGTGTGTAACCGAGTCAAACAAAATGTAATGCCTCAACTACTACAATTCCAAGTGCTTGTCAGGGTGGGGGGGTCCCCAGTTTTAAAATGGTTATTTGGGGGGGTCCCCAGTTCAAATATGATTATTTTGGGGGGTTCCCAGTTCAAATATGATTATTTTGGGGGGTCGTGACTTGAAAAGGTTGAGAACCACTGCTATACAGCACCGAAGTCTGACCGAAGTAGAAACCCAGGGGATGAGTGAGTGACATCAGGACTCGGTGCTCTATTATAGGCCACACTTTAACCTGTATTAATGTGTACATCGGCTATTTGAAAATAGCAGATCTACAAGCTCACAATTATTGTCCTTAATTGTTGCTTAAACAATAATGAAAACATTTAGAAACAAGCCTAAAAAAAACGCAACCCACCAACTACCAATATTTACAAACAACTTTACCAAAAAACAAGCCCAAAGTCCCTTATAATAAGCGGACATGGCAACACTGGGTGCAACCTGTGACCAAGGTCTCTTCACACACGCGCACGCAACACGCGCAACGCACGCACACACATGCGCACACACACACACACACACACACACACACACACACACACACACACACACACACACACACACACACACACACACACACACACACACACACACACACACACACAGGAAAAAAACAGATAGGAGAAGATGTTTACCTGCCAATTTCTCAAAGTTATTTTTTTGTGTGCAAAGGGTTGTTCACAAGTCAAATGTTGAATGACAACGTTAGTTTGTCAGTCAAAATACT
>NC_139958.1:10147013-10229513 GCF_963454915.1 Gymnoscopelus microlampas
CACAAAGTAGATTATTTGTGTCTCCTACCGGAAATACACACGGTCATCAAATTATTGTCTTAGGAATGCCATTTTTTGGGTGAACTCCTCCTTTAATGTTTTAACTGTAAAACTTTTATGTTAAGTCTGGCCACTTGATGTGAGAGCCCAAAAGGATTGGAGCTTGGGGCATATTAGCAACGCGTTGCAATCCAACGCATTGTGAGCTTGTACTGTTAGATGGGCTATTTTCAAATCGCTGATGTACAGTATAGACTTAAAGCAGTGGTTTTCAACCAGTGGTCCGGGGACCACGCGTGGTCCTTGGGCGGGGGGGGCCCAGCTAAATTAGTTAACATAGCCTCAGAATCATTTTAACCACTTAGCATTTTAACCACTTAGCAGATATACAAGCTCATATGAGCTTGTAGATCTGCTATTTTTGAAAAATCTTGAAAATGTGTGCATATCTTTGAATATAATAAATTTTCAAAGAGAACATTTCTAACTCAAATCTTTGCTTCTGGGGGTCCCTGGCACAAAACATTTTCAGATGGTGGTCCGCGGCCAAATGTATATCAATTTAGGGGTCCCTGGCATGAAAAAGGTTGAAAACCACTGATTTAAAGGGTTTAAACATATTTTTATGCTAGATAAACATATTTTGGTTGGGTCCCCCTGAATCCTCCTCGAGGAAACCCTGGGGGTTCCTGAACCCGTGCACTTTGAGAATCACTGATGTAAGAGACCAGAAGGATTGGAGCTTGAGGCATAGCCACAGGCAAGCCTATACCTATTTTCACTTACTGCACACAGGGCGAGAGATTCAAGATTTGTAACATCACATAAAACACAATACGAGCACATATGTTTCAGTTCCTCAAAAGTGTAGCAACAATAAGAACATAACAAGATGGGGGGGGGGGGGCGCACTGTGGAGAGCATATCTTTCGCCAGGCCAAGGAATCCAGAGAAAGTATGACCTACGTTCAAGAGTTATAAGCCAAATTGTCAAATGGGCTGGTGTGGTGCCACCTTGAGGCTGATTTGAATATATCAATAATAATCACTTCCTTAGTGCATGAGACACTGGTCTGGTTGATCTATTAGTTTGTGAGATTAGCTCAGGACACAGACAGACAGACAGACAGACAGACAGACAGACAGACAGACAGACAGACAGACAGACAGACAGGCAGGCAGGCAGGCAGGCAGGCGCGCGCGCCTGCACACACGCACGCACGCACACGCACACACACACACACACACACACACACACACACACACACACACACACACACACACACCATCTCTGGCCCCGGCCTTCGGCCTGGTGGAGATAACATTATTGTGTCATTCTTCACTATATTTCCTCTTCCATTGAACGTTATGCCAGGTATTTTTAAGTTTCATTTGAGAGCGTTTTTGTGAAAGTAATATAACATATTATTTGTTAGATACAGTAATAATGTACCATATTACTTTAATTAAAATTAATAAGCAATATGTAATAAACACACACCCGCACGCACGCACGCACGCACGCACGCATGCACGCACACACACACTCTCAGGGGGGGACAGAAATATATTGGATAAGAAAGGGTTACAGCAGTCAGCATGTTTTGGCTCTCCCTGCAAGACTGAAGCGATGAAATTCAATTCAACCCTCTTATACCAGGGCTCTTCAACGTTTTTCAGGCAAAGGACCCCCTAGCTGAGAAAGAGATGAAGCAGGGACCCCCTCTACATACTGTATAAAATTGCGTTGAAGATCAAACTATTTCATAGATGGCTTCACAGACATGTTTGATAGCAGCGTATATTGGATTCATGTTAATGTGTATTTTCAGATATCTAACCACTTAAACCCTCGAAACTACACCAAACCTCTTTGCCAAAAATAGCCGATCTACAAGCTCACAACAACGCCTCGCAGCACGAGGCGTTGTAGATCTGCTATTTATGGCTAAAGTTCTCCTCAGAATAGGGATACTAGGGGTCAATCCTATCACACAGAGATTTGGCGGCCCCCCTGTAGTAACTCTGAGGACCCCCTAGAGGCAAGCACTGTGATTGGCTAGTTGGTTGCCGCTGAATTCTGACACTAGCAAACAGCAAAATATGACAGAACACTATGATAATAGGTTATTAATTATGTTGAAACATGCATGTATAATTAATATTATTTAATGTATTATTATTTGACAAATTTGCAAAAGCGTAGTCATCTCGCAGAGAGATATTTGAAAAGGTTACCTCCACCTATCTAACTATATAAATGGCGACCAACTTCCGCACCCTCGGTGTCCACACCCCACAGCTCTGTTATCGACTAAACAACGCACCGCCAGACCACATGTCGGCAACTGACTCGCCACGGCGGCCGCGCTGAATTTACGCCTCGCGTAGGGGACATCTCACTGCTAACTACACCTTTTCCACCGCGCAACATAATTAATTCTACTCACCAAATGTCGGACAAAACGGAAGGGGAGGCAGCTTCGTACCGTTTACCGTGCGCACAACCTCATCACCACAACAGCACGCAGCCGCTGCGGGGGTTTTTTCCTTTTTTTCCAAACTTTTTTTTTGGTCACCATTTTCTCCAGGCACCATTTCTGGTGTAACGTGCGGCAGCATGCGCTGGGTTGCCACGTTTGTGCGGCAGCATGCGCTGGGTTGCCAGGTTTGCACAGCCAGCGCCAGAAACAAGCAACCACCTTCATGAAAAAAAGAAAAAATGTTCCAGGGGTGTCCCCGCGCGTCCCAACACTCCACAGGGGGTCAGTGGACCATCAGGGGGTCCGCGGACCCCCTGTGGACCCCCTGAAACATAACAAATATTATTTCTTCAAATTTTTTCCTTTTTCAAAAAAAAATCTCCACAGTTTTACTCCGGCGATTTGGGTCCCCCAATATACACACGGCCACGCTGGGCCCCGTGCGCGGCTGGGGTTGAGGGGGGCGGAGCCCCCCGAAACTCTAGTAAATTATATTACATTTGTTTATTGAAAATGTTACGTAGGCCTATAGGCTACACAGTAAAATCCTCAGAGTGAATTTAGCTCAGAAAGGAATGGGTCCATTTGGTTACATTGGTACTATAGCTGTGTCACAGTTACAGTATTGATTATCCGCTGAAATAACACAGTAAAATCTGTCATGCTTCCAAGGAAGCTACTATGGACTTAGGCTACTGCAGGACACTTTACCATTTCATTTAGCAAACAATGAACCAACATGCTGATTCACAAACAATGATCAAACAAATAACCAGTGGTTTAAAGTAACTAAGTGCATTTACTAAAGTACTGTACTTAAGTACAATTTGGAGGTATTTTTACTTTACTGGAGTATTTCCAATTTTCAGTACTTTTACTTCTCCTCCACTACATCTCAGAGGCAAATATTGTACTTTTACTCCACTACAATTATTTTGAAAACTTTAGTTACTAGTTACTTTTAAGCCCTAAGAAATGTATTATTTCTTCATATATATATATACATTTTTTTGTTCTTCACAAATCTTGTATGGGGGTCCCTGGTACAAAATATTTGACATATAAATTTAGGGGTCCTGACATGAAAGCCCCTGGCTGGCCTAGAAGTTACGTATTACAGCTTTAACACTGAGGATTTTGAAGTCAGACTTCGGTAACTGGAAAAAAAAAATAGATAAAGGTTGCCATGACGCCCAACTCACCAATCACAGCGGCGTCCCTCCGAGACATGGGACGCAGACTCCCTCTATTGGCTGTTTTAGGCTGGGACTCTGGACAGCTCCCTCAGTCTGCTTCACACAGCGATCCGCCGGAGGAGGAGAGAGAGACACAGAGAGGGAGAGAGAGAGAAAGAGAGAGAGGGAGAGACATGGAGAAGAAGCCACCACCACAGCACAGGCCCGTATGATCCAGATAAAAAGAACACATCTCTACTGGGGGGAGAGGAAGAAGAAGAAGGGAACAAAAAAAACAACAAGCGACCTCGAGAGGAGGAATAGGAGGAGGAGGACGACGGAAAGAAGAAGAAACGGAGGGGATATATACGATAGGACGGAGGAGGAGAAGGAGAAGAACAAACCAGGGGATTTTAATACGAGGTAGGAGGAGTGGATAGTGGAGCCATCCGGAGAGAGGAGCGCAGCACAACAGGAGGAAAAGCGGAGAGAGAGAGAGGAGAAAGGTGGTGGAGGGTGGTGTGGTGCCGTGGTGGTGGAGGAGGTTGTGGTGGGGAGGAGGGGGGGAGAAAGAAGAGGAGATAAAGGAGAAAAGAAGAGAAAAGAAAGAAAGAAGAGAAATCCCCCCCCCCCCCTGTCTTCCCCCCTGCTCTGCATGGATGGACTATTACATGACTTGATGAATGAAGACCGCCTACACTAACGCTTATCGATGCCTGGCCAAGGACCTGGACGCTTACGCCATGACCGCCACGGAGGGGCTGACAATGGAGAGCCTGCACGGCGGCCACGGGGGCGGCGGCGGCGTGGGGCTGACCGTGGGCTCCGTGGGGGCCGTGGTCCACGATGCGGAGCTGATGAGCGGCCACAGCCCCCACCACCTGGTGGGGGCTGTGGCCGCTCATCAGCTCCGCATCATGGACGCTAGTAGTGCGGACGGATCGGGCGGATCGGGGGCTGGAGGCGGCGGCGGTGCTGGCGGCGCTGGCGGTGGCTCACCCGCCGCTGCCTTGCGGCTACATCAAGATTTGGCCGCCGCTGCAGCCGCCTCCCGCTCGGCCATGGCCATGTCCATCCTAGGGGGGGACGGGGGGGACTACCACCACCATCACCACCACCACCTCCGCGGAGCCGCGGAGCAGCTGTCCGGGCTGCCGCTGCACCACGCCATGCCCTGCGGCGGGGGCGACGCGTCCGGCTCCCCGCCGCCCGGGGGAGGAGGAGGCGGGATGCACGGCGGCGGCGGCGGCATGGGGAGCCACGGCGGCACATACACCACCCTGACCCCGCTGCAGCCGCTGCCCCCCATCTCCACCGTGTCGGACAAGTTCGTGCACCATCCGCACCACCACGCGCATCACCACGCGCACCACCACGCGCACCACCAGCGGCTCTCCGCCGGGAACGTCTCGGGGAGCTTCACCCTCATGCGGGACGTGGAGACGCGCGGGCTGCCCACCATGAACAACCTGTACGGCGCCGTGTACCACAAGGACCCCCACATGGTGGGGGGGTCCGCCGCCGGCATGGTGGGCCAGAGCCTGTCCCCGCTCGCCAGCATCAGCCCGGTGGGCATGGGCAACGGCCTGGGGGTCTCCTCCATCCACAACACCGCGGGGCTCCAGCAGGGCGCTCTCCACGGCTACGGCGCGGTCGCCGCGGCGCACGGCGGCGTCGCCGGGACGACGCACGACAAGATGCTGGCCGCCTTCGACGCCCACCACACCGCCAGCATGCTGGCCGCCCGCGGGGTCGGGGTCGGGGACCCCCACCACCATCAGCACCGAGGCCTCGTCGGCGGCCCCCCCGGCGCCGGCATGATGCCCCACCTGAACGGGATCCACCACCCGGGGCACCCGGTGGCCGCGGCCCCCATAAACCACCACCAGTTAGGGCACCACGCGCACCACCACCACCCGCACCTGCAGTCCCCGTCCCACGGGCCCGTGCTGGCCTCCTCCGCCCGGGACAGACCTCCGCCGTCCTCCTCCTCGGGCTCGCAGCACGCGTCGGGAGGCAGCCAGCTGGAGGAGATCAACACCAAGGAGGTGGCGCAGCGGATCACCGCGGAGCTGAAGAGGTACAGCATCCCCCAGGCCATCTTCGCCCAGAGGGTGCTGTGTCGCTCCCAGGGGACCCTGTCGGACCTCCTGAGGAACCCCAAGCCGTGGAGTAAGCTCAAGTCTGGCCGGGAGACCTTCAGGAGGATGTGGAAGTGGCTGCAGGAGCCCGAGTTCCAGAGGATGTCCGCGCTGAGGCTGGCAGGTATGAGGCGACCGTTCTGTTGTGTTCACACACAAAGCGTGTGTTTTTGTTTTGGTTCAGCATTGTTGTGCGTTTAGGGTTGGCAGTGGTTCTCAACCTTTTCAGGTCGGGACCCCCACACGATAATCATATTTAAACTGGGGACCCCCCACAATAATCATATTTGAACTGGGGACCCCCCACCCTGACAAGCACTTGGAATTGTAAGAGTTTAGTTCGACTCAGTTCCACTTCCACAGATAAATATTGTGAAAATAGCAGAACTACAAGCTCACACAATGCCTCGCAAAACCGGCCAATGTTTGACCGGTTTTAATAGCATAGTTAGCATCACTTTTTATTTTGTATTAAAATGGTCTTTTTAAAGTCCTTAAATTGTCACTTTACTGACATCCGGGGACCCTCACAAAATCAGGTGTGGACACCCCCTGCCCTGTGGGTCCCGAGCCACAGGTTGAGAACCACTATAGGGTTTAGGCTGCACATTGAAAACCTCTGTGTCAATTTAACTGTAGGCTTATAGGTCTAAATGTAGGCTAATTGAATGGACACTGGTCCATTTGATTACATTTGTATACACTCTCAGACATGGATACTTTTACATTCTGGGGATTTTAAGAGATGGAATTAAATATATCAGAATGATGAGGCGTCCTGAAATAAACCTCAAATGTGACAGTGGTCTATTTAAATTATATTGGCCTTATATTTGTTTTTGTGACTGAAGATTTTTGCTTTTTTTGGTCGAAAATAAATAGGGATCAAAATAAAATAAAATGTAAAATAATGTAAAACCATAACAAAAATCCTCACGTGTCCTCGCGCATATAAGCCTACTCTAGATGTAACTGAATCAAATGTTGGTCCATTTGGAATTACAGTATTATGATCGCCATTATTGATCAATAACAAAGCGATCGATGCGAAATGACAAGGTCATGGGATTTCCCTTTGCCGCTCTGTCACTCAATTCCGTTGTGTAATAATAACCTACATTTGATTTGCTCGTATAAAGGCTAGTAAATAACACCTTACATAATGAAATAATGACGGTATTTCGTTTACATTTCAACCGCGACTATTTAGTATTATGTAACGCGGTAAAATAAACTAATTTAGGAAAACAGTCCATTATTAAAATTATTATCATCATCATAATCATTATTATTATTGTTGTTAAATCCTATCATTATTATTGGGCATATTATTGATGCTGGTCTGTAAATCTGTGATAATTAGGAGTCAATTTGAGTTGTTTTGGGGGGAAGTAGCTTAGGTTGATAGGCCTAATCAACTGTTGATTTAATCACCACAATTAAAACCCATTCTGAGTGGCTTTTAGAGCCTTACTGTTGTGAAAACGGTGTGTGTGTGTGTGTGTGTGTGTGTGTGTGTGTGTGTGTGTGTGTGTGTGTGTGTGTGTGTGTGTGTGTGCGTGTGTGTGTGCGTGTGCGTGTGGAGGAATAGGAGGGGAAAAAGGGGGGAGATGGACAGAGTTAAAGGTGTCGTTGATTGGGATAAGCCTAAAGCAATCAGAGGGGACTGACTGAGAGAGACACGCGTTGAAAACGGGATAAATGGGTTTCTCTGGCGGTCAAACAGTGGGGCTGTTGCCCCCTCTAGCGAGGACCCGAGTATCTGACTGTCCCCCCCTCCTCAACCCTCCTATTGTTCCTTCACACACAAGGGAAAGGAGAGGAGGGGGGAAAAATAGAAAAACATCTCCTGATAAACCTATTAAGGAAGACCTGAGGCCAATTCTTACAAATGCCTTCTGAATCAGCAGTTCTCACACTTTCAAGATTTTTCCAAAAATGTTCAAAAATAGCAGATCTACAAGCTCGCAGCGCTGTGAGCTTGTAGATCTGCTATTTTTGAGTAGCCAAGCAAAAATCTAAAAATGACACAGATGCTTCGGCTTCACACGAGCTATGGCAGGTTGTTAGCTTATATGTAGGCCTAGATATGTCCTTTTTCTGGCAAGCAATAAATACCTCTGTTTACCAAGAAGGCGCAAATAAATGAAGCTTAAAGATGAACTGTAATTGAAAATGACAAACAAATGAAAAACAAACAGGATGTAAGAATAGAAATATGAACGATGTTAATGAACAATATCTACGAAATGGGATGATATTAATGCATGACTATTAGGCTATACGTATATATATATACTCTCCTGGAGAATATAGCCTAATTAAGTCTGGCAAACAATTAATTATGACATCGCCTGGGATCGCTCACATTACAAATCAGGCCTACTGTGTGTATATATAGGCCTAACTGACATTCTATATTATTACATAAGCTGACTGACTGAAGTTAACTGGCAATGATTATTATTGTTCTTGTGTGACATTGTTAGGACCACATGTCAGTTCAAGCGCTTGCCTTATGGAGAACAATAAATCCATTATTCTGTTTGTGATCAGTGACATTTGAACATATAGGTTAATGGCAAATTAGACTTCTTAATATGATATGGAAGCGGGGGGGGGGGGGGTGGGGAGAGAAATGGCAGTGTGTGTGTGTGTGTGTGTGTGTGTGTGTGTGTGTGTGTGTGTGTGTGTGTGTGTGTGTGTGTGTGTGTGTGTGATCCGTGCTCCCTTGTGTGTTGTATAATGTCAGGGCCTCCGGTTGTCAGCGCATGAAGGCTCACACACAGTAAGAATCGAACCCACTGTGTTAATTTAACTTAGAAATGATTTGGCTGCATTTGGACGCTCTCGAAGTTACAAATGGATCATTTAACACCATGTTATTGTTTTTGCGTGTATCAGTATTTAATGCCCCTGTGCTTCATTATGTGTTTAAATCCTCAGTATTCTTCTCAGCATGTTTGCTTTGGTCAGACAGCTCTGCGTTCCTGGCTGTATTACATGTTGGTGGGATATTGTTTTGCAATTGTAAATGTATAGGCCTAGAATCTAGGCTAGATCCTGTGTTTTGATTGATCTGGAGCAGTGGGTCTCATTTCTATGTGAAGTATTGATACTTCTATGTATTTGGCTAACGTAGCCCATTTGAAAATATTTGGTGCCAGGGACCATGAAATGAACAACTGCAATTTTTCAAGATTTTCTCTTCCAACTATAGCCGCTCTACAAGCTTTTCTAATTGCTAAATATTTATTTAAAAAAAATAGCAGATCTACAAGCTCTCAACACGGTGCGATGTGACGCGTTATAAGCTTGCAGATCGACTATAGTTTTGAATAGCTGAAGTATGAAATTGGGTTAAAGTGGTTAAATTGTTCCTCATTTAGCTGGGGACCCCCTGAAAAAACCCTCAAGGACCCCTGGGGGTCCCGGGAACCCATTTTGAGAACCAGCAATCTAGAACCTAGAATTAGACCATATGCAACCAATACAGTTTCAAGGGTTCCATTCAATTTACATTTTATTAAAGTGTCAAATCACAACAAGTTGTCTCAAGACACTTTACGTGTAGAGCAGAGACCTGACATTGTCCCACCCAGAGCAAAGCAATGTTTGTGACAGTGGCAACAAAAAACTCCCCCTTAACTGGAAGAAACGTCAGGCTAGACCCGGGTCTAGCCTAAGAGAGAGAGAGAGAGAGAGAGAGAGAGAGAGAGAGAGAGAGAGAGAGAGGAAAGAATAGCGGTATTAAACAAGACATGACTCAGTCATGTATACCAGCATGCTAAATGTTGTCCTATATATTACTCTGTGTCACGGCGATTTGAACCGACGGCAGGCGTGTATAGTAGCCTTAGAGGCGAGAGGCGTGTCTAGTACCATGGCTTGGGAGGACGAAACCGCCCGTTCAGAGTATGGGAAAGTATCCCCATTGGCTTAAAGGACAGCCAATGATCGAAAACATGTCGAGAATATGTCGAGAAATGACTAGTGCTGCAAGTGGCTTGAAAGTGCTGTGTGCAAGCTTCTTTCTTCTATCTGAGGTCACTTATAAGTTCTGTTAGATGAAGTCGTCACTATACTCTATGAAAACCATGATGGATATTAGGATAAGTTGTACAGCCATTTGTACAGCCATATAATTGGTCGTCACTCGTCACTAATGCTCATGATTAAATTGTAAAAACAATTGAATACTCGGTCTGTCTCAGAGGAGGGCTGTGGACAGTTCAGAAACCTGCCTACCAGTGACATCATCGTTTTTATTTGTATTAACGCGAGAACAATAGCTTCCATTATAGCATGCTAACTTTCCAGGAATAGAAAGCCTGCCGTTTCAATTAGCTTGTGTTCCTCGTCAATGATGTCATTGGTAGGCAGGTTTCTGAACTGTAGAAATAAATAGTGCCATACTATCAGGAGCATTAGTGAGGACCAATTACAAGAAGAAGATAGGTTGAAAATGGCTGAAGTCATCCTTTAAAGTTTATTCAGGTGAGAGTGCATGCATGGAAGGTTTTGTTGTTGTGCGTACAAACGTATAGCATTCCACACACTGGTCTGGACATTTTAGGAGGAGGTCATGACTGGTGACCAAGAATTACGTTTTAAGGCTATCAAAGGGATAGTTCACCTCCAAAATGACTTTTTTTCCTATCGATTAGTCACCCCACGGAGACTTGAATTCATGGATATCCTTTTTAGTATTTGTCGCATTCCTAAGCCAATAATTTGATGACCGGCAGCAGTTCCGGTAGGAGAGTCTCCTTTGTATCTCCTACCGGAACCGCTGCCTACCAGGTCCGCTGGCCATCAAATTATCTGCTTAGGAATGTGACAAACACTAAATAATATCCATGAATTCAAGTCTCCATGGGGTGACTAATCGATAGGAAAAATAGTCATTCTTTGAGTGAACTACCCCTTTAAGTCGACAGTCAAATCCAGCACAAGTTGCAATAAAGTCTATTACTGTGAAGAAAAGTGCAAATCCTAGGTTGGCAACGTTACAAGCAAATAAATATCAGGACTGTGGGAATGGTCAGTGTCTTGGCAATAGCTGGGATGTAAATACTGTAGTAGCATTATTATAATATCTGTAGTCGCCAGTGTTGCCAGATGGGGAATGTTGAATTATCGTATACCGGAGGCTTAAAATGATCGTATTTGAAAGAAAACTATCGTACACAGCCAAAAAAGAGAAATCATGCGTGTAAATGTGTAATTTCTGAAAGAAATGCGTATTTAGTGTTAGAAACAACTTTGTTTGAGACTCCTACGTGACAAAAACGTGCCACACAATTATGCTGCGTGGAAGCAGGCAACGTCCTGGACCTTACACAAATAAAAGCCTGAAACTGGACTGGAAAGACGCAAACCGGGGTTTTTATTGCCTCAAAATACAGATCTAGGGTCAGATTTACCGATTTCCTGACTTAATTTTAAAAGCCAAAATCGGAACCCGAATCAGCAGCCATGGGGAATTTAGAAAAATTCACACACTTTTTTTGTGATATGGCGAAATTATCGTATATTTGAACATTTTTGGAATTATTGATTCAGAGGGTTAAACTATCGTACAAATACGATAGTTATCGTACATCTGGCAACGCTGGTAGTCGCCATAACATGCACCACGATCAGTCACAACCAGGGGTCATCAATATGTCCGTACACGGACAAATGTGTCCGTGGCAAAGACTTGGTCTCGTCCGTGGCGAATGTTTTATTTTATTTTTTACACACCATTATAATGTTCTTATTTCGATCATGAGATCCAATTACCGAATGTCAGTCCCCAGGTTTTTCTTCAGAATATGTATGACTCTGATTTACTACGTCACTATGGCACCCTTACGGGTCCCTTACGGGTCCATTTGGTTCCATTTGTACACTCTCAGAGTTACAGACCTGTTATGGTCATTCGGGGCTAGCTCTTTATGTGTTTCTGGTAATATTGTTGTCCACTCATTTTGTATGTCTGTGGCAAAAAATAGAATTTTGACCAAAATGTCCACCACAAGCCAGCATGGAGATGACCCCCATGGTCACAACAATCACAAAGTATACAACACTATAAAATCCTTACCAGCATTTCCCCCAAGCAGTTCTACAGCTTTACACACACAGATGTTTCCAATACTCGTTTGCTTGATTACATGGACCTGGCTCACTCAGACACACACTCACGCTCACATTAGTGACGGCAGTAGATCAGGAGGGAGAGAAGCTTTCTGGCAATCAGAAGGTATACAGCCTTGATTGAAGTGTTAATTTACAAATCGATAAATTAACGCCGAAGGATTTTTACCGTGTATGTCAGCAAGACTAGGGGATATATTATACAGTATTACCTTTATTGTTTTAAGATTGTGTTGCAGAAAGACATGCCTGATGTCGAGGTGGAAACCTCATATCAAAATGTAGATACAAAAATGAGTCCTCCTATCCCCGATAACTCTATTGACACAAACTCACGGACGCTTCCTTCAGCATACAAGAGGCCGTTAGAGAGATTAGAGGTGAATTCTTTGCTTTGTTGACTATTA
Organism: Gymnoscopelus microlampas; assembly: GCF_963454915.1. Taxonomy (NCBI): domain Eukaryota; kingdom Metazoa; phylum Chordata; class Actinopteri; order Myctophiformes; family Myctophidae; genus Gymnoscopelus; species Gymnoscopelus microlampas. Next base: position 10,159,364 of record NC_139958.1, read on the forward strand.
TGTTCAGATGAGCAGCAGAACATTATTTTTTACTAAAGTCAAACACTGTTGTTTTTTCTTTTAAATGAAGCGTATTATCTGCAGGCTGCCGTTTCTAAAAACCTATAGCTATATGATTAAGTTCTGTGTGTGTGTGTGTGTGTGTGTGTGTGTGTGTGTGTGTGTGTGTGTGTGTGTGTGTGTGTGTGTGTGTGTGTGTGTGTGTGTGTGTGTCCTGCACTACCCCCACCTGAGCTTTCTCTACAGCCGTAATAACATTCCGTCGTACAAATACAATTATGTGTGTTTCATCTCTGCAATAGGAGAAAGCGAGAGAGAGATGGGGGGGGGGATGGGGGGTTCCTTATATCCGATTTACTCTCTCTAGCCTATAGGTTTAGATTGTAGGCGTTTGCCAAGTCACCATCCCATAGGCTGGCTGGCTGGCTGGCTCACACATACATATGCAGTCGTTCTAGCCTATTAATACCACTTGGTTCTCAACGTCGGATCCTGGGACCACCAAGGGGATCCAAAAGTGACCCTGGTCTCTTACGGGGGTCTGTACCTCTGAGAGTGTGCGAAATTGACCTTTACAGGGGTCCATTTGGTTCCATTCGGACACTCTCAGAGTTCAATTTCCTAGTGTAAATTGGGGTACCAAAGATTAATAAAGTGGTTCCGTTTGTACGATGAGTTAAAGACCTGTTATAGGACCCCTAGGTGGGGCCCAGACCAGATTTTGAGAAACGGTGATCTAGAGAGCCGCCCTATACTGTTCATTCAGGCATTCAGTCAGTCAGTCTCCCTCCCTCTCTCCCTCCCTCTCTCTCTCTCTCTCTCTCTCTCTCTCTGCCTCTCTCTTTACTCTCATTTATTGCTGTCTACTTATTCTCCGTCTCCCTCTGTGTCTCCTTCTCTCTCTCTGTCTTCTCCTCCATCTCTCCATCCATCTCTCTCTCTCTCCCAGGGCTTGGGGGTGGGGGTGTTGGCGGTGCGGGTTGGGGGTGTGTGTGTGTGTGGGGCGGGGGGGGGTATTATGTGATCGGGGCAGGCCGGGGGGAATAGAACACAAGAGCCAAAGCTGCAGCGTGCTGATGAATTATTGATAGGAATCTCTGCATGACCCGCCTCTGTCTCTCCCCTCACAGTGGCTGCTCGCGGCTTCTTCACCTTGCCCTGGGTTAACCAGGCAAAATCAACAGAGATAGATAGAGAGACAGAGAGACAGAGAGACAGAGAGACAGAGAGAGACTATTTTTCTGACAGCAAATGCACAATTCTTATGGTTTTGTAAGCTAGTTTTCCTAAGTTGCAATGTAACACTTACTCATTTCTGCTTTCGCTTTTAATTGTACATACATTCTTTTTTGGTCTCGACCGTTTCCTTGCGCTTTTGCCTCGGCAACGTAAACGTACGTTTCCTCATGATGCCGATAAAGCCCCCTTTCAATTTAATGGAGAGAGAGAGAGAGAGAGAGAGAGAGAGAGAGAGAGAGAGAGAGAGAGAGAGAGAGAGAGAGAGAGAGAGAGAGAGAGAGAGAGAGAAAGAAAGGGGAATAGAAGGAGAGTGGAAAGAGACAGAGAGAGAAAGGGAGAGATGGAAACAGGATGGAGGGAGAAGCACAGACAGCACAGGGAGAGAGAGGGAGGGAGGGAGACGGGGAGACGAGGAATAGGGAGGAGATGGAGACAGGAAAGCAAGAGAGGGGTGGGGGGTGAGAGCAGCCATCCAGTCAGCCGTCCACTTGCTTCTGTTGATGACCATACGTACAGTGTGTGTGTGTGTGTGTGTGTGTGTGTGTGTGTGTGTGTGTGTGTGTGTGTGTGTGTGTGTGTGTGTGTGTGTGTGTGTGTGTGTGTGTGTGTGTGTGTGTGTGTGTGTGTGTGTGTGTCCATGGCACAGAGCCTGTGTGTTGATGATTCAGCCTACTGTATGTGGTTTTCACAATTTTTCAAAAAAATAGCAGATCTACAAGCTCATAGCGCGGCACTCGGTGCCGCGCTATGAGCTTGTATATCTGCTATTTTTGAATAGCCCAAAGAAATCTAAAAACAAAAGACAGCAGTATGTATGAAAGCAAAATGACACACGAGACACTCAATTCATAAACATAGATTACACAATGTCCTCAACACATACATAACACTATATGTACAAAGGAGGAAAGGGCATGAATGGCACTATCCTCCTGATAGATGTTTTTTTCAGGCCAATGTTGAAAGAAACCAGCGATTCACATCCTTTTAATCATCACCGTCCATTAAAGTATAATGGATGGGTGTCTGGCCATTCCACATTTTAGTGGCAGAGCAGTAGAATGATAATTTTCTCCTGTTTTGTTCTAAATTTGGGTTGTTATACCAGATCATGGTCTGCGGGTGTCACTCACTTTGGAGAAGTAGTTGGAAAGGTACGAGGGTATTGAGGGCACTGTCCCTTTGATCTTAATCCATTAAGACCGGGAAAGCATCTGTGTCATTTTAGATTTCTTCGGCTATTCAAAAATAGCAGATATACAAGCACCAAGTGCCATGCTATGAGCTTGAACGAGCTTGTAGATCTGCAATGTTTTTCATTTATTGTGAAAATGTGTGCAATTCTTTGAATATACAGTATTTATTTATTTTTAACGCGAAAATGTTTAACTCTAATCTTTGCTTCTGGGGGGGTCCCCTGGAACAACATATTTTGAGATGGGAGGTCAGTGGCCAAATACATAATCATTTTGGGGGCCCTTGACATAAACCACTGATTATAGCAAGAAGCAGAAGTAGTCGTATCAGTTTGTTTTGGGACATAGTTTTTAGTGACGTTGAGATGTTGGAGAACCAAGAGGTGGCAAGCATAATCAAAATGGCATTGAATGAGGGCCCCAGCTAGAGACTTGAGAGCACTTTTGGGCTACAAATAGAACAAAACGTAATAAAACTGAATAGAATGGGACAACTTATAGGATCAAATAGGAAACAATAGAACTGCAGAAGAGAAGAGAAGAGAGTATACTCTCAGAGTTACATCTCACACATGTATTTTACAAATAATGAAATGCATCTATGGAATCTTTGTGGGTTTCTGTCGATCAATTCATCTGTATTCGTCATGCAGTTTGAATACAAAGAGCTAAAATGTTTTACGTCATAGGCGTCCATCTGTGATTCGTTTTTGAGTGTCTTTACGTATTTAGTCTGCAAGGAATAGAACTTAACGGCTGAGAGTCAAAACATTAGCATTATGCTGCGGTGTGTGTTCGTTCGATACATGGGGTTATTGTTATATGTTTGTTGTCTTCCTGGTTTACCAAAGGTCTTTAGAGCTAAGGTTACAACACGGTTTCTGTGTGTGCGTTTCTGCATTTGTGTCCGTTCTCATATGCAAAGGTTAAACTTCGCTGCAACCCAACGCATACAGTGTGCTAGTCATCAGAATATAGTTCAAACACTTTGTGCGCGTGTGCGTGTGCGTGCGCGTGTGCGTGTGCGTGTGTGTGCGTACAGTGGTGGAAACAGCAGTCACATTTTTTACGTAAATAAAAGTATCAATCGCATCGCGACGCATTGAGAGCTTGTAGATCGGCTATTTTCAAATGGCCAAAATGTATATAGGGCTGAAGTGAGTAATGTATGTTTTGTAACAATAATCAAAATCTACAAAGTAACTAGTAACTAAAGTTTTAAAATAACTATAGTGGAGTAAAAGTACAGCATTTGCCTCTGAGATGTAGTGGAGTAGAAGGAAAAAGTACAGAAAATTGGAAATACTCCAGGTAAAGTAAAAGTACCTTAAAATTGTACTGAAGTACAGTACTTGAGTAAAGGTACTTAGTTACTTTACACCACTGCTCTGTCAGGCGCAGGGCAGTGTATAATATGTCTCCTAAAAGTGGATGACGAGAGACGAACTAAAAACTGCTGCTGCTCTCATTATAATCTGTATTTGGGTGTTTGGGTCTGTTAAACACCGCGAAACTGAAATAGATCAATAGCGTATCGTCCTACCCCCTCAGTCTGAGGTGGCGTTTTTAGGGACGTTTTGTGATGAAATTCAGGGGCAGACTAAACAGTGCAGCGGCCCACAGCTGTGGACCTTGACTCAATCTAGAATCGCCGTTTTGTTATCTGTGCCAAAGCGTGTTGAAATTCAGACGTCCAGACCTAAATATTTCCCCGTTTACTGAGCTGTGTTACTGTCTGTGCATTATTACTGTGTATTATTACTGTGCATTATTAATGACCCCGAGCTCAATGTATCTACACGTATACTTTATAATGGATAACTTTGTGTCTATGAAGAATAGTTTATGTCAAACGGTTTAAAATTTGTGTCATATGTTGTTTACGTTTCATATAGGCCAGTGGTTTGAAAAGATATATATGCCCCATAAGAGAAGATTTTTTTTTACGGCTCTAGCAGTGATTTTCTACCAGTTTAATTTCAAGGACCCCCGGTTTGGCATTAGGCTACGGACCCCCACTGAATGGCATTCCTATATCTGGAACCCCAATTTATATTGTGAAATCAATGTTAATTTTAACTCTGAGAGTGTACAAATGGAACCAAATGGACCCATATCGGTCAATTTGGTTCCTAACTTTGTATCATTTAGCTGGGGACCCCCTGGAACTCCCTCAAGGAGCCCTGGGGGTCCCCACTTTGGGACCCAATGATATAGGCCCGTTGTACCCGTGTGTCTGAGTGTCTGTCTGTCTGTGTCCCTTTTATGCTCATATATGGAGTTCCGTGTGAGGCATGCCCAAATATGGAGTCTAGGCCAGTCTATATGACGTCAGTGCTATATCATATCGATGACATCAGAGCACTACTGTACATATATGGGGATTCGCGGATTTATCGATATTCTGTGGAAATCCGCTGATCAGACCGACTTCCCACTCGGTGCATCATGACTCCCTCGGGGGGGGGGGGTCCTCAGCGACACACACAACAGAGTTTCAAGTCGATCGGTTCGGGCGGTTCTCGACATACACTGGTGACACACGCTCACTCACAGAGATGTCGTGAATTCATGGATGGATATACACAGTGAAATCCTTCCTTTACTGGTCCGTTTGGTTACGTTTGTACATTCTCAGAGTCAGCGTTGCCATGTCATGTTGTTATAAGCGGCTTTGGTCTTCTGTTTCTGTAAAGTTGCTTGCAAATATTGGTAGTCGTGGGTTTCGTTTTTTTGGGGGGCTTGTTTCTAATGTGTAGTTGTTTACTTATGAGCTTACTTAAAAATATTCCAAATATTCCACATTTTATTTCATGGTTTATTTTGAAAATAGCAGATCTACAAGCTCGTAGATCGGCTATTTTCTAGCAGCCCACGTATACAGCGTATAGGTTTAAAGTGGTCATGTAGGCCTATTTTGGGCTTGTTTTTCCTAGACCTGGTTGCTTATTTCTCTCACAACACTGCTCAGAGTTAACATTAACACTTGTGTAACTTCACAGTGTAACCATCTTGCCTACAGTACCTTCAGTGGTGGAAAGTAACTAGGTACACTTACTCAAGTAATGTACTCAAGTACAATTTTGAGGTACTTTTACTTTACTGGAGTATTTCTAAATTTCAGTACTTTTACTTCTACTGCACTACATCTCAGAGGCTATTTTCAAACATTATAGTACTTTTTTTTAATATGATGCCAATACTTTTTTACTTTTACTCAAGTAAAATTTTTAATTCCGGACTTTGACTTGTAACAGAGTATTTCTACATTGCAGTATTGATACTTTTACGTAAGTAAAAAAAAATGTAGTACTTTTCCCATCACTGCCTGTACCTTGCTTGCTGGCCCCGCTCGATTGCCTGCCTAGACCAATTACCTTAACCCTGGTTGGTGGGTTGGTGGCGGTCCGCTGAGTGCGAGGCCAGGTGTCCTCTGTGCAGCACATAGGGGGGGGGGGGCTCACAGGAGAAAATGGCCCTGTCGTCACTTCATTACGCCGGCCAAATCAAAGCAGACACCCCCGGCTCCTAGTTTATTCCACCAGCACAACACAATCACTCAGACCAAGAGAAGAGAAGAGAAGAGACCCACACTTTAAGAGTCCACCCAGTGTTCATTCAACACATTAAGACCGGGAAACGTATCTGTGTCATTTTTTTGATTTTTAGTTATTAAAAAAATAGCAGATCTACAAGCTCGTAGCACGGCACTCTGTGCTGCTATTTTTTTTTTAATCGTGAAGATGTGTGCAAATCGTTGAATATATATGTATATTTATTTTTTAAGCGAATATTTGTAACTCAAATCTTTGCTTCTTGGGGGGGGGTCCCTGGAACAAAATATTTTCAGATGGGGGTCCGCGGCCAATTACATATAATTTTGGGGGTCCTTGACCTGAAAAAGTTTGAGAACCACTGATATAGCAACATAGGTTTTCTCAACCAAAAAAAAGAGGATTTAGAAGACATTTTGTAGAATCGGCCTCTCAGTCTTAATGGGTTAACTCTGGGAGTGTACAAACTGTAACAAAGTGGACCCGTAAGGGGCCATTTGGTTACATTTTGTACACCCTCAGAGTTACAACCAGATAAATGAACCACTGCAGGTCAGGAGAACAACAGGAAACATCTTTCAGTGGCAACAGTACCTATGCTATTAAAGCAGAGAATAAATTACTCCACTGAGGTGGACTGACATTTTAATTTGGCAACAAAAAAAGACAAGTTATGTTTGATCATAAATGATGGCCACAATATGGCAAAATCCATTTCATGGTACTGTAATACTTCTTCTTGCTAATCATTTTAAATGTATACTGCCCACTATCCTAATGGGTACTGTAGTGTAGAGCTATGAGATATGTACAGTAGCCTAGCAACACTTGAAGTATTAGAAATACTATTCTATGCTGGAATTAGTTTGAATTTCTATGTATTTGGTGTTTGGCACCAAGAGACGTTCGATAAACATTGCTAGACTACTCAGAATGATGAAAGTAAACATACACTGGCTTAAAGGTGCAGTAAGTGATTTTCTTTAGTTAAAATGAGAGTTAAATAGCTCTGTATTCTGATAGCAATCTCATTGTTGCTATTGAGTGATTGTTCAGTAACAGGGAGACTGTTTCTCCAGCTCTTTTAGTAAACAGAAAATGCATTTTCAGGAGAGAGAGAAGTCATACAGGACACAGGATGAACAAGGTGAAATTGGAAGTGATGACACAAAGAAACGGGCCGACAAAATGTAAACTGGAACTCTATCAAATTGCACCTGATAAATGGGTTCTCTCTCTTGATTGGCTGAAATTGGGTTTATTAAAGAGATGGCGAGACGGGGAGACGGCTAGCTTGATTACTATCTGAATATAGAGATTTAACAAAAAATGTTTTGTTTTAACCAAAACTATCACGTTCACTACCTTGGCTTTAAGGCAGTGTTGATTTTGTCGACTAAAACTATGACAAAAAATGCTTGTCGACTCTGCACTGACGAAAACTACATAAAAACAAAATAAAAACTAAGCTATGATGACTAAAACTAGACTAAATGTATTGACAATTTCATCAACAAATAAAAACTAGACTAAAATGTTAGTGAGGGACGAGTGGAGAAGAGATCCAGTAGAACTGCGACGCGTTGTGAGCTTGTAGATCAGCTATTTTCAGCATGCAACCAAGTGTAAAATCAGGCATTATGACGCCATCAAGGCACCGCCAAAATACATTTTAGTCGACTAAATCAACTATAGATTTAGTCGACTGTAATCTTATGATATTTAGTCAACTAAAACTAGACAAAAACTAAAACATTTCAGATGACTAAAATATGACAAAAAAATAATTGGAATTTTATTCAAAAGACTATGACTAAAACTAAATCAAACTTTGCTGTCAAAATCAACACTGCTAGGCCAACTCATCACATTTGCACAAGGCAGAGGAGTGAAGAGGAGTATTTGTATGTGTTTTGTTCTGCTTTTCTGAATGGCTTCCAGAAGCACAAGGGTCATGTAATGTAACCTCAGTCAACAGAACAGATGTACAAACTCTCTGTTCCAGTAAGAAGACTCAGAGAAGGAAACACCAAATTTGGAGTTGGGCCCCTATCTATCTATCTATCTATCTATCTATCTATCTATGTTTGGGTTTCATTATTCTCGTGACTCACAACTTGGGCTCATGGCTTTACTGTGCGTGTATTTCAGATACACACTGCAAATCTTTACATTAAACATTAACCCATTAAAACCTGAGGCTGATTCTGAATCAGTAGTTCTCTCACTTTTAATATTTTTTAAAAAATGTTCAAAAATAGCAAATGTACAAGCTCACAGTGCGGCACGAATTGTATATCTTATTAGCCAACGCTAAAATCTAAAACGACGCAGATGCTTTCCCGGTTTTAATGGGTTAACCCATTAAGACCTGAGGCCGATTTCTAAATCCTAACAGTTTTTTGAAAAAAATATGTTGTTCCAGGGACCCCCAGAAGCAAAGATTTGAGTTACAAATGTTCACTTTAAAAAAAGATATATTCAAAGATTTGCAAAATGTTTATGATTTTTCAAAAATAGTAGATATACAAGCTCGTAGCGCGGCACTATGAGCTTGTAGATCTGCTATTTTTGAATAGCAACACAATCTAAAGTGACACAGATGCGTTCCCGGTCTTAATGGATTCAGTGATAAAGATGTATTTATTTATTTTATTTTGTAGTCTTTGCCCAAAGTAGATGACGCCAGGTTGAAACTTGTTGAATGTAATGTCTTTCTTTCTTTCTTTCTTTCTTTCTTTCTTTCTTTCTTTCTTTCTTTCTTCGTTGTATAACTTCCGCCCACCCCTCCTTCCTCCCTCCCTTCCATCCTACCATCCATCCTTCCCTCCTTCCTTCCTCTCTATCACTACAGTGTGTTCTCATGCAGCATCATTAACATGCGGCTCACAGCTCTGGCTGAAATAACTCAGTGAGAAGAAGGCATAATGAATAGAGACAGGCCAGGACGGCTGGCAGTGAGGCTGAATGTGGCATAGATTGGCTCAGTTAAGGCTAATTTATACGTCTGCGAATGTCTGCGTTGGCCGGCGAAAATGACGTATCTTCAACTGAAGGAGACATGTTCTTTTCTCAGCCAACACAGCCATTAGATGAAGTATAAATTAGCCTTTAGACAGGTTTTTTTTTAGCACCTCAGCCACATAATAAACCCCTCTAGTGTCCCTATATTCTGGGGGCAAAACAGTACAACCTATACCAGGGGTCTTCAACAGGAGGTCCGGGACCCCTAGGGGGTCCTCAGAGTTACTACAGGGGGGTCTGCCAAATCTTTTTATTTTATTTTTACATTAACCACTTGAACCCTAGCATCCCTTGTCTGAGGAGAACTTTAGCCAAAAATAGCAGATCTACAAGCTCACAACGCCCTGACCTATACCATGATTATTGTGAAAGAGTATTTGATCCTTGATTTTAAATATTTAGATTTAGGTGTATGACGTCGATGTTCCTGCCATCATGTCCACACTTTTCTAAAATGTCCACGTCACGTTAATTAATTAATAATTCATAGCTGACTTCTTGTCCAAAATGGACTTTAGAAAGCGATAGGCAGTATTGCTTGAATACAGTACCTACCAGCATTCCAGCTTGTACCAGTACCCAGAGCCGCAGGAAGGGTGGTGCGAACGGTGCGGCCGCACCGGGCCCCGCGCTACGGGGGGCCTCGCAAAAAAACGGGAACATTTTTTTTTTAACATGACACCCAACATGACACCCAACTTAATGTTTTAAGGGCAAAAATAACCGCAAATAACCACCCAAAACTCGGATATATCCAACAGAAACCGCAAAAAAATCGCCAACTCCGCACCGGGCCCCGCATTTCTCCCAGACGGCTCTGCCAGTACCGATGATGACATTAGTACTAGTTCAGTCAGATAACTCACGAACAGATTGAACCAATATTATAGAATGAGAATACAAGTGTGGATGTAATATGGCGTTCAGGTTCTGCTACATTTTTCTCCCTGCTCAGCAAAATTTAGACAACCATCATTAACCATTAAGAGCAGGGAGATAGATATACAATAACACCCCTCCCCATGGGGAACAGAACCAATAGCAGAGCCCACTGGTGGTGCTGGGGTGGTGGTGGGATCAAACAGCCACATGACAACAACCCAGGGACAGATACAGCGGAGGAACGCAGATTTAGGTGAGCTTAAATAACCCGCCCAATTGGTCAGCTGATTGCCACGTCAGTGTACGTATGGGTCTTGCATAACAATGTACACAGCCACATAGTCATGAGCATGTGTGTAACCTCTCGAGTACATACTGCCTGAACTAACCTCGCAAGCTACCTATCATTGATGATGAGACATCAGTTCTGGTGATGAGACATTGGTTTAGTGCTCGGTGATAATGAGACATTATATAGCACACAGCTGCAAACAGACCAGGATGACAATGCACTATACTTTATTTGTCCTCCTTCCCGCCTTTCATCATACAGATTAATTTCTCGCTGCCTTTTGAGTGAGTGTGTGTGTGTGTGTGTGTGTGTGTGTGTGTGTGTGTGTGTGTGTGTGTGTGTGTGTGTGTGTGTGTGCTTCCATGTTTGTGTGTATATGCTATATCTGTGTGTGCGTGCGTGGGTGTGCGGGTGTGTGTGTGCATATGTGACTCTTATACAATGATTAAGCTAATCTTTGCTGCACTCAAGGCATGTATCATCAGGATACACACAGACAAAGGATGTCCACATAGACGTTCTCTCTCTCTCTCTCTCTCTCTCTCTCTCTCTCTCTCTCTCTCTCTCTCTCTCTCTCTCTCTCTCTCTCTCTCTCTCTCTCTCTCTCTCTCTCTCTCTCTCTCTCTCTCTCTCTCTCTCTCTCTCTCTCTCTCTCTCTCTCTCTCTCTCTCTCTCTCTCTCTCTCTCTCTCTCTCTCTCTCTCTCTCTCTCTCTCTCGTTTAGAGTATGTGAAAACACACTGCTGCTGTTTTCACATACGTTCTGTTTAGAGTCTAAACAGAACGTATGTGAAAACAGCAGCAGTGTGTGTGTGTAAGGTGTGTAGGAGGTACAGTCAGAACGTACAGTCCAGTATACAGTGTGGAGGATCAATGGGTATAATCTTGCTCAGATTAAACGAGCATTAATACAGGGGACCAGAGCGTAAACGCTGTGGACCCACATCACATTGATCTGATGTGAACATGATCCTGCATGGTTCCAGGAAGGCAGCGCTGACGGGAGGAGAGACAGACAGACGGGTGGGGGGAGGGGGGGGGGGGGGCAGAGAGAGAGAGAGAGAGACAGAGAATCACAGAAGGTGAGAAAGAGAAAAAATAGGAAGGAGACAGTGGAGGAAAAAGAAAATGTCTTCTAAATCCTAACAGTTTTCTGAAAAAGAAAATGTATGTTGTTGCTATATCAGTGGTCCTCAGACTATTTCATGTCAAGGAACCCAAATATTATATGTAGCCTATTTGGCCGCGGGGCCCCCCATCTCAAAATATGTTGGTTCCAGGGACCCCCAGAAGCGAAAATGTTTTGCTTTAACCCATTAAGACCTGAGGCGATTCTTTAAAAAATCTAAATCCTAACAGATTTTTGAAAAAATATATTTTTTTAAAAATCACTATTTTTCAAAAATAGCAGATCTACAGATATCTTGTAGATCTGCTATTTTTGAATAGCCAAAGAAATCTAAAGTGACACAGATGCGTTCCAAGATTTGCACCAACTGGCACAAAACATTTTCAGACGGGCGTCCGTGGCCAAATGTATATCAAATTAGGGGTCGTAGAAAACGGTTGAAAACCACTGCTCTGCACCTAATCTCCTTGCCAAAACGAGCGTTGTGTGAGCTTGTACGTCGGCTATTTTGGGAAAAGGTTCCTCCCAGAATAGAGGGATGCTCTGGGGTTCAAGTGGAGGAGAGACAGGATGGAGATGAAAGGAAGAGGGAGGGAGGGAGGGAGGGAAGAGAGGGGGATGTAGAGAAAGAGAGGAGGGCGGGAAGGGAGAGAGATACAGGGTGGGGGAGGGGGGTTCAGGGAAGGGTGAGAGAGAGAGTGATGGAGAGGGAAGGAGGGAGGGAGAGAGGTGAGAGGAACGACAGATGAATAGAGGAGATGAAGGCAGAGAAAGGGTGAGAGGAGGAAGGTTGGAATGTAGAGAGGGAGAGAGGGAGAGAGAAGATGAGAGGAACAGACAGACATACAGACAGAGATAGGGAGAAAGATCGGAGAGAGAAAAAGAGAGACAGAGAGAAAAAGAGAGACAGAGAGAGAGACAGCGAGAAAGAGAGAGACAGAGAGAGAGAGAGAGAGCGCTAGGGTCTTCCCAGCAGTATGCTGCTCTTGTGACAAACAAAGTCTGTGGACGCCAAGTGATATTCAGAGCTACACTGTTGTTACTGCAGCTGGGCCGCCCGAGAGAGAGAGAGAGAGAGAGAGAGAGAGAGAGAGAGAGAGAGAGAGAGAGAGAGAGAGAGAGAGAGAGAGAGAGACTTTATAGTATCATGCTACAGTAGATCTGGTGGATATGTTTATGAACATGTCATCGCTGTATAAGGCAGAAACCTTCTATCTTTTCATGTGTTTTTCCCTAAATGAATGCCCTTTATATTGTACACCGTGGTACGTATGACACAGTGACATGCCAAAGAGTTGTCGTTCAGTAAACATGGGGGTCTCCCCTGTTTCTCCAGCTCTTTAGTAAACAGAAGATACTCAGGATTTTGCTGTGCATGTTGTTGTTGCATTATCTCCAAACTTAAAGTCTACAATTGATTAATTCTGCATTTAACAGTTTCAACACAAAGACACAAAGCATCTACATGGAGTCAACATTAGATTAGGCCTGTCACAATTATTACATACCGGTAACGGTCTAATCGCAATTATTTGAAATAATCGCAATCATTTTAGCATAATCTTCATAATCGTTTCCATGTTGAAAAATGTTCACACATTTTCAAATATTAAAAAAAGCACAAATAGCAGATCTACAAGCTTACAACGCGATGCGTCGAAAAAAAGCTGAAATAGCAGATCTACAAGCTTACAACGCGTGACTTCGTGACGCGTTGTAAGCTTGTAGATCGGCTATTTCTGTTATGTTTACATGTATAAAATTATTAAATATGTCAATAATGTATTTGTATATTTCAGTTATTTGTCATATCAAAGGCTTCATATGTAACAATGTGTAATGCCAAAAACATAATTAAATCGTTAATCGCAATTATTTGAGTGACAATTAATCATCAACTTAAATTTGTAATCGTGACAGATTAGATTAAGGTTTCATACATACATATACATGTACATATATATACACATATACATGTATATATATATATATATGTACACACATACACACGTGTGCGTGTTTTCCAAAATGTATTATCTTCACAAGAGGCGTAGCTGTGCAGATGAAACATGGCACCACCCAAACAAAAAAACAATAAATGAAATAACTTCAACTTCACCTTAAAATTAAGCTTTATCTCTCCCCCCCCCGTCTTTTCCTTTAAAAAGCGATGCTCCTACGATGTGATGTGATGCGTAACGTACACGTATGATCTGTAATAGACAGATGTGTTTGAGGAGGGCCATCCTCAATTTGATTGGCTTCAGGTAATCGGATTCATTAGGAGGAATCTGTCTTTTATTGGATTAGGTTTCATATTGGATGGAAGCGATCCAATTGTACAAATAATAAACCTTTAATCTAGATGGTTCCCCAGTCTGTGATGGAGGGAGAGAGAGAGAGAGAGAGAGAGAGAGAGAGAGAGAGAGAGAGAGAGAGACAGGGACATGAGAACAACAGAGAGAGTGAGACAGCGAGAAAACAAAAAACTAGATCTGCTATTTTTGAAAAATCTTGAACATTTGTGCAAATCTTTGAATATATATATTTTTAAAGCCAACATTTTTAACTCGAATCTTTGCTTCTACAAGCTCATAGCGCTATGAGCTTGTATATCTGCTATTTCTGAATAGACACAGATGCGTTCCCGAGAAGAAAGAAAGAAAGAAAGAAAGAAAGACAGGGAAATGAGAACAACAGAGACAGTAAGACAGCGAGAAAAAAAACCAATGAGAGAGAGACACAGAATGAGAGACAGAGAGAGAGAGAGAGAGAGAGGGGGGGACAAGCTTTTCAGCGAGCAACACCGCCGCATGATGAAATATAGATCAGCTTTAGTTGTTTACAGATTATTGTGGTGACAAAAACAATGACGTCTGAAGAGACAGACAAACGAGGGTGAAAGAGATTACAGGCACTAATGGATTGATTACATCAAACGGCAATATCTACAAACAGGCTGGAACAATCTTCAGGCACTTTTCTTTTCTTTTTTAAAGATACTGCCAATTATTATATATTTGTTTTAACCCATTTAGACTGGAAAAGAATGTGTGTAATTTTAAGATTTATTTGGCACCGAGTGCCGCACTATGAGCTTGTAGATCTGCTATTTTTGAAAAAAAATCGTGAACGTTTGTGCAAATCTTTTGAATATATATTTTTTAACTCAAATATTTGCTTCTGGGGATTCTTCAAATGTCTTCTAAATTTTTTTTTTTTAAACTGGTGGTTCTCAAACTTTTTTTCCTGTCAAGGACCCCCAAAATCTCTTTTTTTCCCTCAAAATTAGCAGATCTACAAGCTCTGAGCTTGTATATCTGCTATTTTTGAATAGCCAAAAAAATGACAAAGATGCGTATATGGTCTAAAGAATTATTTTTCCAGCCAAGCCTAATCATGTCAAATCCTCACATGTAAAAAACTGTCACTTTTAAAAACAATAACAACAAAAAAGGAGTTCAGAATTAGAATCCCCTTTATATGACTTGGTGTTTTTTTGCTCATGAACACATGATATGTATAACCGTAACATAAATACACAACGATATTACATTTTTAAGAATTGCTTTCACTCGTCGTTATAAATTATTGTTTATTTTATTGTCCTCATTCTGATGATGGATTAAAAAGAGAAGAAAAGAGAATACAGATGTGCCACTTCAAAACTTCACATGTCCTGCCATCGCCAAGACAGTAAATTTTCAGGGGATTCCCAGGGCAATAAGAGGGACAAAGAAGGGCATTTAAAATGCTGAATTATTTTGATGATCACTGCTTTTATGATGCTAATTAATTTGAGCAACTGGTCAAATCACCTTTCGCCTCATAATGAGTCTGACACCTTCTTAAACACACATTCTTTTGTTCTCATGTATATGGATGTCTGTTGAAGGGAAAAATGGGGGTGTGTAGTGACAACTTCTTTTCAGGGGCAAAACAGTGCATTTTAAGGGCAGAAAAGGGAGGAAAAAAATGCATTTTCAGGGGACTTTCAGGGAAAGAACAGTAACGTGTGAAGTTTTGAAGTGGCACATCTGTATATGATATTGAACAGAAGAATATGCAGACTTAATTTAAACTTTCTTTTCATTTTGATTATTAATTTTTACTTGAATCAACACATTCAACACAAATGTAAAAAGTATGAATCAGTAGGCTTTATATTGCAATAACTTGATTAATATTCTCATAGTCTGTACTGTTTTTTAGACACATATGTGTGTGCGCGTGTGTGTGTGTGTGTGTGTGTGTGTGTGCGTGCGTGTGCGTGCGTGCGTGCGTGCGTGCGTGCGTGTATGTGCGTGCGTGCGTGCGTCCAGCACCATTAGCCTTTTCTTTTGCATTCAACCATTTGAACCTGAATGTCCCTATTCTCAGGCAAACATAGCAGATCTACAAGCTCACAACTGAGAGCTTGTAGATCGGCTATTTTCTGCAAATATATTTAGCTTTGAGCAAAAAGCAAGAGGGGGGCCATGCAAGTATAGAGGGTTTTCGGAGGGTTTAAGCTGAAATTATACGCCGTCACACAACGCTTTGTTATCTCGAACATCTGTTCTTTTCGGGGCAAAAAAGCGACACCGTCACGCGACACAGAGAGTGTAAATCAGGCACCGGGTGCAACGTTTCGACAGGAAGCAGAGACAGTCGCGGTCCTGAAACACGATCGAACCTGTTTTCATGGAATCAGAGAGACGGCGGTTTGAAGTCAAACACTCAGAATGTCTTGTCACAATGCCCAAATATAGCTCTCTCTCTCTCTCTCTCTCTCTCTCTCTCTCTCTCTCTCTCTCTCTCTCTCTCCTCTCTCTCTCTCTCTCTCTCTCTCTCTCTCTCTCTCTCTCTCTCTCTCTCTCTCTCTCTCTCTCTCTCTCTCTCTCTCTCTCTCTCTCTCTCTCTCTCTCTCTCTCTCTCTCTCTCTCTCTCTCTCTCTCTCTCTCTCTCTCTCTCTCCTTCTCTCTCTCTCTCTCTCTCTCCTTCCCTCTCTCTCTCCCTCTCTCGCTCTGTTGTCAGAGGCTCCTTTTTTGATCAATCACAAATTACAATATACTGTATTGATCTGGGTCTCTTGTCTTGTCGTGTTTTGTTTGCCTGGTGTCCAGTTAGCCCATTAAGACCGGGAACGCAATCTGTGTAACCACTTAAACCATCATTTTATACTTTGGCTATTCAAAAATAGAAGATCTACAAGCTCCCAAGCTTGTAGATCTGCTATTTCTTTTAAAAATCGTTAACATTTTGTGCAAATCTTTGAATGTATATATATCTTTTAAAAGCAAACATTTTTAACTCAAATCTTTGCCTCTGGGGATTCTACAAATGTCTTTTGAAAAAACGTATGTTGCTATCAGTGGTCCTCGAACTTTTTCATGTCAAGGACCACCCAAAACGATATGTATTTGTCCACGGACCCCCTCATCTCAAAATATGTTGTTCCAGGGACCCCCAGAAGCAAAGATTTTTAGATAAAAATGTACATATACCATTCAAAGATTTTCACGCATTTTCACAAAAAAATAATTCAAAAACAGCAGATCTACAAGCTCATAGCGTTGCACTCGGTGCCGCGCTATGAGCTTGTATATCTGCTATTTTGAATAGCCAAAGACATCTATAAAATGACACAGATGCGTTCCCGGTCTCAATGGGTTAAGTAGCGTGTATAGCAACATGGCTTTGGTTTGGTGATGTTTCAGAGAGTCGCACTCACAGAGATAAGGACGAACCGAGAGCCCATTTTTCTAATAGTTAACTCATCACTTATTAGCGCGCGCGTGCGTGTGCGTGTGTGTGTGTGTGTGTGTGTGTGTCTCTATCTATCCAAACAGTGCTTCTCTGTGACTCATGTCTCTGACTACACTACTGTCAACAGTGGTTCAGGGTAAAGGGCAAAGACTGTTCCCCTAACAGTACTGGCCAAAAAAAAAAACGACGTATAACTGATGTCCATATACTTTGTGGTTAGGCCTACTGGTACAAAGCCATTACTACTGCTGGTGGTACAACTGCTAACTGCTCCTGCTACTGCTGCACAGTACCTAATAGTAATGCTTTCTGTGCTGCTGCTGTTTAGCTGTGAACATTTACACTGAGTTATGCAAAAAGTATTTAGGGTGAGGTAGAAGAGACTGACAGACAGACAGACAGGGTAGCATAAATATAGAGTAACAGAGTAATAGTTGTACTTTTGATAGGTGCTATACAAAAAAGGTTGTATAGCAAATGATCTACTAGCACCACTATAATTGTTAAAGTCACTGTACAAAGTAATACTGCTGCCAGTAAGCCTACTCGGGATGCTACTGCTGCTAATACCACAACAGACACTAGGAAAGCTGAGAAGTAGACCGTGTAGGAGAGACAGACCGGACGGTGAGAGGAGTCTTATCAGAGTTAAAATGTTTTTTAAAAAACAGAGCTGGTCTCTGCAGGTAAAGTATACTGGGTATGTTCCATAGAGCAGTGCTTTTCAACCTTTTTCATATCAAGGTCCATTATTTATTCGGCATTTGAGCCACAGACCACGGTTTGATGAGATTTAGCCTCTCAGACCCAAAACTTTTGTTGTCATTGGATAAGATTTTGTCCACAATTCCATCCATGTTGTATTGATGTGGTACCATTAGGAGAGATAACAGGCAAACGTTGTTACTTCTTGTACATTAAGTAATGCAGATGTTAAACAGTAATGCAACTCTTAAAGAGCGTAAAATGAAACCAAATGGACCCGTAAGGGTCCATTTGGTTTCATTTTACGCTATTAAGAGTTAAAGATCTATAAGGGTCCATTTGGTTACCAACTCTCCATCATTTAGCTGGGGACCACCTGGGTCCCCCTCAAGGACCACTGGTGGTCCCTGAACCACTGGTTGAGAACCACTAGCGTAGAGAGCCGTCATACACTCCCTCCCTCGCTGAAAATAAATCTATTTCAATTTAATTCAGAAAACAGAAAAAAAGAGGTCAGAGAGTGAGAGAGAGAGTGAGAGAGAGATTTTGATTTTGTACATTTTGACAAATTGCTGTTGTTAAGAATTGACAGAGGAAGAGAAGGAACTGGAGAGAAGCAGAGAGAAGGAGGGAGAGAAAAGAGATGGAGAGATCAAAAGAGGGAAAAAAAGCGAAAAAGAAGAATTTGCGACACATTGTGTGAGCTTGTATATCGGATATTTTCGGAGTGCGACACCCAGAGGTGTGAAGCAACTAAGTACCTTTACTCAAGTACTGTACTTCCAATACTTTTACTTCTACTCCACTACATCTCACAATGCGTCGCGATACGACGCATTGTGAGCTTGTAGATCAGCTATTTTCTGTGTGAGACACCATGGTCTGACGGAGTATATAAACGGGGGCATCATGGTGGAATGACACTGACCTCCTCTGAGGCCATTTCCCCCCCAATGACATCACTGAGTCTACAGAGGCTGTGACTGGTCCGTCCATCTGCACTGTAAACAAGTGGATCTGCATCTGTGTGTACGTGTGTGTGTGTGTGTGTGTGTGTGTGTGTGTGTGTGTGTGTGTGTGTGTGTGTGTGTGTGTGTGTGTGTGTGTGTGTGTGTACACGCTGGTGGACCTTTGCACGCTGATGTCACCACAGACTGTATGGACATCCAGATATGCACTGATAGCCCCTCTTTCTCTCTCTGGACACACACGCACACGCACACGCACACTAAATACTTGTATTAGGGACTGCTCTACAAATCTTTCTTAACCATGTAAATGACCGTTTCCCTCAAGGGGACCCAAACATGTCACGTTTGTCTGGTTTCACTATCATGAGAGGACATTTTGTCCCCACCTGGACAGTGTGCAAGTACACACACACACACATTAAAACACATTCTTTCTCCTCACTACGCTCATTTATTTATGCAAAAAAACAACAGTATTGTTGTTGCTCGCTGTGTGTGTGTGTGTGTGTGTGTGTGTGTGTGTGTGTGTGTGTGTGTGTGTGTGTGTGTGTGTGTGTGTGTGTGTGTGTGTGTGTGTGTGTGTGTGTGTGTGTGTGTGTGTGCGTGCGTGCGTGCGTGCGTGTGTGTGCGCATGCGTGATAAAGGCGTTTCTCTCTATTTCCGGTGATCAACACAAATGAGGAAGGAAGCAAGCATTGGTGGCGCATTAAGCATGTCTACATGTGTGTACACACACACACACACACACACACACACACACACACACACACACACACACACACACACACACACACACACACACACACACACACACACACACACACACACACACACACACACACACACACCTAGCACTTAGCTATCAGCACTCTCATCAGAATCAGCAGCACTCCAGTAATTGTGCGTGTGTGTGCATGCGAGCATGCACGTGTCTGCGAGTGTGCGAGTGCGTGTGCGTGCGTGTGTGTGCGCGTGTGCGTGTGTGTGTGTGTGTGTGTGTGTGTAAGTGCTGAGATGTTTTGCATCAAGCGTTTTAGTCAGTCTGGGCTGGCTGCTATAAAGAGCCTCTCTGTACTACACAGCATTCTGTTGCTGCTCCCATCAACTGCTGACTGCTATTTCATAACAGCGTACACAGTAAAAAAAAAAAACCTTACTGAGAGTCTACAACCAAATGGACCTGTGAGGTCTTACTACTACTACTACTAACTACCAGGGTTTGAATTAGTCTCTGTCGGGTGGAAATGTACAATTAAAATGACAAAATATCCAATCTACAAGCTCACAACGTGTCGGTGTAGATCGGCTAATTTAACTATTTGAAAATGTTTTTAAAAATAGTAAAAAAATGGCAAAGAAGTTCAGAGATAATGGGTAATGGGGAAGGCACCGGCGAAAATAGGGCGTAGAGGGGAAAGGGAGGGGACCTAGTGTAGACCCCTGGTGGGCCCCGGTCAATTAACCTATTAAGACCTGAGGCGATTCTTAAAAATGTTTTCTAAATCCTAACAGTTTTTTGGAAAAAAATAAAATGGTCAAGATTTCTTTAAAATAGCAGATCTACAAGATATACAAGCTCATAGCGCGGCACTCGGTGCCGCGCTATGAGCTTGTATATCTGCTATTTTTGAATAGCCAAAGAAATCTAAAGTGACACAGATGCGTTCCAGGTCTTAATGGGTTAATAATAGTACTACTGTACCTGTCTGAGGTATTGCTCTCTCTCTTCCACTCTCTCTCTCTCTCTATTCCTCTCTACCTGTCTCTCTGCTCCTTGCCTGCCTGTCTGTCTGTCTGTCTCGCTCGTTCTCTCTCTCCTAATCTCTACTGTATAATAAAACATAAATACCTTAAAATCATCTTTAGGGGAGCTGCATGGCGCCACACAACGACCACAGAGATGTACGTTGAAGCTAACATTACTACCAGCGCTCCACTCTGTGTGCAATGGATACCAAGCATTACTGTAAGAGCTAGTGATGGCAGGGGGGGGGGGGGGGGGGGGGGGGGGGGGAGACAGAAAGAATGGCGTGGGAGAAGGAAACATAAAGGTTGACAGAGACAAGGAGAGAGAGAGAGAGAGAGAAAGCCTAGTCGTCGCCAGCTAAAAACGTTGGCAGTGTCTCTGCAAACCACATGATATGTTGAAGGTTGATGTTTCCCAACAAGAGAAACGAAACGCAAAAAAAAAAACACATTGCATAGGATCAACGTTTCCAGGTGCGCGTTGCCATGTCAACTCAATGCTAGATTTACAAGTCAAGTACTGTATGCAATTTCAAGGTAGATTATAGCCGGGTGCTCGGGTGACGCAGGGGTGAAGTAACAGTCCACCTGCTGCCCACCGTGTTGGGGTTCGAATGCATCCAGGTTGGTCAAGCCAAGCGTCTATAACGCACACAACTGACCGTGTTCGGTCCGTGTTGTCGCTGCACGTACTCCGGGGTGTTGACCGGGAGGAATAGGACGAAGGCGCCATTTAACCCATTAAGACCTGGAACTGTGTCATTTAGATTTTAAAAAGCATTATTTTACACTTTGGGCTATTCAAAAATAGCAGATATACAAGCTCATAGCGCGGCACCGAGTGCCGCGCTACGAGCTTGTAGATCTGCTATTTTTGAAAAATCGTGAAAATGTGTGCAAATCTTCTGAATATATATATTTTTAAAGCGAACATTTAACTCAAATCTTTGCTTCTGGGGGGTCCTTGGAACAAAATATTTTGATGGGGGTCCGCGGCCAAATACATATCATTTTGGGGGTCCTTGACATGAAAAAGATTGAGCACCACTGATATAGAAACATACGTTTTTCAGAAAACTGTTGAGATTTAGGAGACATGTAGAATCGGCTTCAGGTCTCAATGGGTTAAAACTGATAGTGTGCAAATGTACGTCTAGATTCAGATGCTTACACACGCACGCATTCACGCATGCACACGCTCATGCGCTCATGCACACGCACGCACACACACACACACTCAGAGAGCAGTGTTTCCAGTTCATGTCTCGCTCCAGCCCCACAGTGTGTGGTTAGCGCTTTTAAGCCCATGTCTTTAAGTGTCTTTTGACAAAAGCCTGTCTGACTGTGTGAGGCAGCATTGTCCTCTCCCACCAGACGCCAGGGAAGTGTGTCTGTGTTCACCGGTGAGTCTCTCTCTCTGTGGACGTCACGTGAGAAATAAGCCAGTGGTTCTCAAACTTTTTCATGTCAAGGACCCCCAAAATTATATGTATTCGGCCACGGACCCAAAATGTGTTGTTCCAGGGACCCCCCCCCAGAAGCAAAGATTTGAGTTACAAATGTTCACTTTAAAAATATATATATTCAAAGGTTTGCACAAATTTTCACGATTTAAAAAAAAATAGCAGATCTACAAGCTCATAGCGCGGCACTCGGTGCCGCGCTATGAGCTTGTATATCTGCTATTTTTGAATAGCCAAAGTATAAAAGGCTAAAGTGGTTAAAATTATTGTGATGCTATATTAACACATTTTGCTGAGGACCCCATGGAACCCCCCCAAGGACCCCTGGGGGTCCCCGGACATCACTTTGAGAACCAGTGAAATAAGCATCCAGGTCTATGAAAACAAGCCCAAAAGAAGCGACTGTATAGGCCACATGAGCACTTCTTTAAACCTATATACTGTACATTGGCTATTTGAAAATAGCTGATCTACAAGCTCACAACGCGTCGCATAGATCTGCTATTTAAAAAAAATCTTGAAAGAAAATGTTGAATATTTATTTAGGAAGATTTTTTAAACATTCTAACAACACAAATCTGGTACGGGGCTCCCTGGGCACAACATAGACATTTTCAGATGGGGGTTTTAGGGACAAATACATACATTACATTACATTACATTACAGTCATTTAGCAGACGCTTTTATCCAAAGCGACTTACAATAAGTGCATTCAACATAGGTAGGGAGCGAAAACTACTAATCACCAGAAGTCTTAAGTGCATTTTCTGCAAAAACAAGCAACCAAGAGTATACCTAGCGCTAAGGTAAAAGTGCAATATATCTGCTACCTATTTCCCTAAACAGATGAGACAAATCAATCAAATGAGCAGGAGCTAAAACAAATAAGTGTATCGACTAAACAAGATCCAATAAACAATACAACAATAGAAAACAAGCGTTCGTACAACTAGTTAACAACAAGTAGGCCAGGCAGAGAGGAAGGGTAGTGTTTCCTGAAGACGTGGGTTTTCAGCCTGCGGCGAAATATGGGCAGTGACTCTGCTGTCCTAACATCAGTGGGAAGTTCATACTAAAGTTCATACTAAAATGTTTCAGAACCACTGGTTTAAACAACATCAGGAAACAAGCCCAAATAAGCAACTACACTTTAGACACAAGACCAACAAAAAAACGCAACCCACAACTAACCAAATATTGGTTACAAGCGACTTTACAGAAAAAGAAGCCCAAAGTCGCTTATAATAAGCGGACATGGCAACACCGATGATCACAGCTTATGGGTTTATGTGACTGTCGCTCTCTCTCCAACTTTCTCCCTCTCTCTTTCTCTCTCTGTCTCTCTCTCTGTGTCTCTCTCTCTCTCTCACCAGTCATTGTTCAGTAACCTTGGAGTCACAGGCAGAGATAAAGAGGCAATTGAGAAAAGTGTTTTGTTGAAAGAGTTATTTTGTCTAGTGTTTCTTTTTTTGATGGAATATCTGCTCTTTGGAAAACGGTTGAGAGATGACTGTGGTACGGTTGTAGGGGAGGGCGGGGTACGTTGTTCCGTGCGTGGGGGGTCAGTAGTTATTCTATATTCCATTTGATAAATGGAGAATAACTACAGACCCCACAGAACAACATTTGTCCAAAGCCCAAAGCAGTGTTGATTTTGACAGCAAATTTTGATTCAGTTGTAGTCATAGTCTTTTGAATAAAATGTAATTTTAGTTTTAGTCATATTTTAGTCATCTGAAAAGTTTTAGTTTTAGTCTAGTTTTAGTCGAATAAATATCATAAGATCTACAGTTGATCTACAGTTGGTTTAGTCGACTAAAATGTATTTTGGCGGTGCCTTGATTCCGTCGTAATGGCTGATTTTACACTTGGTTGCATGCTGAAAATAGCAGATCTACAAGCTCACAACGTGACGTGTCACAGCTTGTAGATCTGCTATATTCCGAGCGCAGCACCATCCCTAACATTTTAGTTTGTTTTTTATTTGTTGACGAAATTGTCAATATATTTAGTCTTAGTTTTAGTCATCGTAGCTTAGTTTACATTTAATTTTTGTTTAGTTTTCGTCAGTGAAAAAAGGTAGTCGACAAACATTTTTCGTCATAGTTTTAGTCGACGAAATCAACACTGGCCCAAAGTCACTTATAATAAGCGGACATGGCAACACTGCACTCTGTGGGGGGGAGCACTTCCAGGGCTTAAGGCCTGCACCGGAATATGGTGGTGGTGCTCTCTCTATGGGGGGGGGGTGCCAGCTGGTGTCGGCAGATGTGTTTTGGAAGGCTGTGGGGTGATCTGTGGTGTTTTGTTTTATCGTCTCTGTCGGGTGGAAACTCTGTCGTGTCCAAAACCGTTACTTTTCAGGATTTAAAACTCAAACAAAAAGCAGCAGATCTACAAGCTCAAAACGTGCCGCTTGGCGCTGCGTTTTCGAGCTTGTAGATCTGCTACTGTTGATACTTTTGTGTGACGCTGTAGTATGATCAAGTAGGGCATTAATTTAAGACAACGCAAAAAGATATGGAGATAAGAGGCAACATTATATTATGTTATTCACTGATCCTGTGTTGTATAGTTTAATCTCCTATGGTTATCATGCTGCTATTTCACCTCGTACTGTAAAGCACTCTGTAACCGTTGTTTTTTGGAGAAAAGCGCCACACAAATAAATGATTTGTATAATTGATAATTAGCATCCCATTGTTCCACACTGTGGGCTTGTAGGCCGGCTATTTTCACTGTTCCTCGTACACAAAAGTGTTTACTGAGTTCAAAGATAATGATTATGCTGTTTGCAGGTCATTGTGCTGATAATGACCATTATAGTGATGATAACAATGTTTATTGAATGATACAGTGATGATGATGATGATGATGATAATGATGTACAGTACTATGGTAGTGTTAGTTGAATCATGATGAGGTTATGGTGATGATGATCGTGGAGGTGATAATGATGAGAAATGTCTTTGAGAAATTGAGGAGTAATGAAGATGACGTTAAAGGGATAGTTCACCACCAAAACGTGCGTGCGTGCGTGTGCGTGCGCGTGCGCGTGTGTGTCTGTATGAGACACAGGAAGAGAAAGAGAGAAAAGGAGAGAGGGGAAGAGGGAGAGAGATGGAGACAAATAAATTCTCATTTATCGTCTCTGATATTTTTTATGGTTGGATTCTTATAGTGACAGACAGCCAGCCAGACAGACAGACGACAGACAGACAGACACACAGAGGAAAACACTGAGGATCCATTTGTACACTAGCTCTTGGAGAACACTCAGGATTTTGCAGTGTGATGAAAGGCAGGGGAACCAACCTGCCTTATTGATGGAATTGATTGAGCTTTAGCCTTAAAGAATCCAACCCCCACCCCCCTTCCTCTCAGTTTCGTTCCCACCATCTCCTCCTGAACGCTGCAAACACCCCCCCACCCAAGAGTAATATCATTGCGTTTGGGATCTCTACGCTGTAACCCTTGGTGTGTGTGTGTGTGTGTGTGTGTGTGTGTGTGTGTGTGTGTGTGTGTGTGTGTGTGTGTGTGTGTGTGTGTGTGTGTGTGTGTGTGTGTGTGTGTGTGTGTCTCTGCTTGGGTGATCTTGATTCTGCCCTTTTACACGTAGATGTGTCTGCACCTTTTTCTCATTTGAAGTAAATTGCTGTACCTCCATCTTTTGACCACAGTAAGCAATATTGAGAGAGAGAGAGAGAGAGAGAGAGACAGAGAGAGAGACACACAGAGAGAGAGAGAGAGAGAGAGACAGAGAGAGAGAGAGAGAGAGAGAGAGAGAGAGAGAGCGAAAGTGTGCGAGAGAATTGGTATTTCTGCAAGTAATTTAGGTCAACAGTTCAGACAAATTTAACCACATGAACCCCCATAGACATAAATAGGTAGACGGCTCGTTGGCCACACGTCAACACCTTCCCATGTTACACAGGGCAGCTTGCCATCATAAACTCCACTGCCAGAAATATGCCTTGCAGTCCAATATACTGTAGGTGCCTGAGACTAAAACGGCTTAGAGTGCCGCACTACAAGCTTGTAGATCTGCAATTTTGGGGGAAAATCGTGAAAATGTGTGTTTTAAAGTGAACATTTTTAACTCTGATCTGTGCTTCTGGGGGTACCTGGAACAACATATTTTGAGATGGGGGTGCGCGGCCAAATACAAATCATTTTGGGGGTCCTTGACATGGAAAGGTTGGAGCACGACTGATATTATAGCAACATACTGTTAGGATTTAGAAAACATTTTTAGATATGTATTTGGCCGCGGACCCCCTGTTCCAGGGACCCCCCAGGAAGCAAAGATTTGAGTTACAAATGTTTGCTTTAAAAAAAATATATATATATATATTCAAAGATTTGCACAAATGTTCATGATTTAAAAAAAAAAAAGTGTTTTCAATATTTTTGAATAATGGTTTAAGTGGTTACACAGATGTGTTCCTGGTCTTAATGGGTTAAACGAGTATCCTGTACAATAACATAACTACATGCAATAACATACAATAACATTTCTAAACCAAACTGCTTGTACATCGGTTGAGAATTCAGCGAGTTGTGATGATTTCAATTGTGGAGAGACCTTCCTCCTGCTCCCATAGACATTACATTACATTACATGGGGCATTAGGGGGAGCCAGGGTTTTGCCATCATAACCAATATGGCTCCCCGTTGACGCATTGCTCCAATGAGCAGGAGAAGACAATGCGGTATCCATCTACCTGTCTATACAGTGGTGGAAGAGGTACTCGGATACATTACTTAAGTAAAAAGTAGCAATACCACAATATAAAAAAATACTCTGTTACAAGTAAAAAAAAAGCCTGTGTTCAAAATGTTACGCGTAAAAGCACAAAAGTATTGGCATCAAAATATACTTAAAGTACCAAAAGTAAAAGTACTAAAACGTTTGAAAATAGCAGATCTACAAGCTGACAATGCGTCGCGATGTGAGCTTGTAGATCGGCTATTTTCAAATAGCCTAGGTATAAAATAGGGCTAAATTGGTTAATGTATGTTTTATAATATAATAATGTATGTCTGCAAAGTAACTAGTAACTACAGTTTAAAAATAATAGTACAATATTTGCCTCTGAGATGTAGTGGAGAAAATAGCAGATCTACAAGCTCACAACGCGTCGCAATGCAACAACGGCAGTTGTATTATTATTATTGTCATCATTGTCTATTGCCAATATTATCTCTCCACCTGCCAGGGTCCTTGCTGTGTTGCAAGAAATGAGACCTTTGAGTTACTGTGAATGATTTGCTGTCACGTCACTGATGAGATCACATCTGATCTGCTGTTTACAGTATGGTAAACACAGGGGTCCACAGGGGTCAACAGGGGTCCACAGGGGTCCACGGGGTCAGGCACATTAGTCTATAAAACCAGGCTCATATAGCCAGATATTTCAGGTATTATATTATACACTATGGATGTTATAACCATGGATGTTATGACCCATTGTGAGCTTGTAGATCGGCTATTTTCAAATGGCCGAAATGCATATAGGGCTGAAGTGGTTTTGTAATAATAATCAAAATCTATAAAGTAACTAGTAACTAAAGTTTTCAAATAATTGTAGTGGAGTAAAAGTACAAGCACAGAAAATTGGAAATACTCCAGAAAAGTAAAAAATACCTACAGTAAGTAGGTATTTTACACCACTGTATGTTTTAGATATACACAGTTAAACCCCCCTGAGTTCATTTATCCCTTTGTAACTCTGAGAGTGTACACATGTAACCAAATGGACCCAATTCTCTTTCAAAGAAGTGTTTTGACAGGCCCCATTATGCATTCAGAGGGCAACTGTGCCCCCATTTGGCAACAAGATGTAACTGCAGCTAGACTGCCCATGGGCGTGGAAGGGAAAGAGTCATGTTATAAATGTGTCAGTGCACGTACAGTAGAGCAGTGGTTCTCAAAGTGGGGTCCGGGGACCCCCGGGGGTCCTTGGAGGGGTACCAGGGGGGCCCAACAAAATTTGTTTTGAATATAGTGTCACAATCATTTTAACCACTTTAACCATATTTTACAGTTTGGCTATTCAAAAATAGCAGATATACAAGGTCATAGCGGGGCACCGAGTGCCGCACTATGAGCTTGTAGATCTGCTATTTTTGAAAAAAAATTGTGCAAATCTTCGAATATATATATATTTTAAAGCGAACATTTGAAACTAAAATCTTTGCTTCTGTGGGGGTCACTGGAACAAAATATTTTGAGATGAGGGGGTCCGCGGCCAAATACATATTATTTTGGGGGTCCTTGACACACGAAAGTTTGAGAACCACTGCAGTAGAGAAATGTGATGCACATATTAGGAATCTGTGACTCAAACACAGAATAAGCTAAAACTCCTGCTTCTCGTGTTTAAGCACAGGCACTTACAAGCTTGTGGGTTTGTACTGTAGATCTGCTATGTTTTGACACCTAGAATAGGGGTGCTAGGGTTCATATGGTTATGTCTTAAAATGTACGAATAAAAAAGATAGCATTACCACTAGCCCATCCATCAGTACCATGGACAGCGACAGTACACTGCAGCTGGTCAGAGCTAGAAATATACTTCATACTTTGGCTATTCAAAAATAGCAGACATTTTTGAATATCCCAAGTTTTATCGTGAACACATTTTCACGATAAAAAAAAAATATCGATCTACAAGCTCATAACGTGGCACTTGGTGCCACGTTATGAGCTTGTAGATCTGCTTTTTTTTATCGCGAAAATGTGTGCAAATCTTTGAATATATATATTAAAGCGATTTTCTTTTACTCAAATCTTTGCTTCTGGGGGTCCCTGGAACAACATAGATGGGGGTCTGCGGCCAAATGCATAGTATTTTGGGTGGTCCTTGACATGAAAAGGGTTTGAGGACCACTGATATTATAGCAACATACATGAAAAAAAAGCTGTTAGGATTTAGAAGACATTTGTAGAATCCCCAGAAGCAAATATTTGAGTTACAAATGTTCACTTTAAAAATGATTCGATGATTTGCACACATTTTCACGTTTAAAAAAAAATAGCAGATCTACAGGCTAGCGTGGCACTCGGTGAGCTTGTATATCTGCTATCTTTTAATAGCCCAAAGAAATCTAAAATGAAACAGATGTGCTACCGGTCAAAGATGGGTTAAAGATTAAACTGTGCGTGGGGCAAAATAACAACATACAGTAGATGTTGAGTATGTTCACTCAATACATTGTGTTGCTGACATATTGCTTGGTGAAGTTAGGATACTACAAACAGAGATATACTCAAAATGACACCTCGCTTTTACAAGTGTGCTGATCATATTATACAATGGAAGTGTCCTAAGCTGATGTGATACAGGCCTAACTAACTGGTGTCTGTATTGTGGGGTAAAGTATCAGCCTTTATCCCTCATTTAAAATCAAATCCTATTTCTGTTCTAGGGATCAACCAGCAGGACATTTTGGGTTAGATGTTCTAGAACAGTGGTTCTCAGAGGGGGATCAACAAGGGGTCCTTAGACTAGGGGGTCCCCAGCTAAATTAGTTAAAACATAGCGTCACAATCATTTTAAACACTTAGCTTTGGCTATTTAAAAATAGCAGATCTACAAGCTCTAGATTTTTGAAAAATCTTGAAAATGTGTGCATATCTTTGAATATATATTTTGAAAGCGAACATTTTTATCTCAAATCTTTGCTTCTGGGGGGTCCCTGGCACAAAACATTGTCTAGATTGGGGTCCGCGGCCAAGTGTATTTCAATTTAGGGGTCCTTGGCAATAGAAATAGGTTGAAAGCCACTGTTCTAGAATATGTTCTACAAAGTGTACTAATGGCCATAATATGAACATGCAGAGAATAATGCAAAATAAATTATCTTTTAGTCGGCCGTCCTATCTGTCTTCTGTGTCACTTAAACGCTTTGATAAGAAGCTGAGAGGAGAGGAGATATGTCGATGCCACTAAAAGCTGTTTGCGTGCGTGTGTGTGCGTCTGTGCGTGTGTGCGCACGTGTGTGCGTGTGCGTGTGTGTGTGTGTGTTTACGGCGGGGGCTCCGGGATAGTTTCCTCTTACATAATAGTTTTGTACTCGATTGAGTTCTTAACCTGATTCCCATCGATCGGGCGGGGTCTGAGTTGTGCATACTTAATTCAGGGCGGTAATCAAATCAAACGCAGCGCAGACTCGCTGCCCGGCGCGTTGACTGGCTGAGACATAACAGCGGCAGCAGCAGCCAGGCCCCATCAAAAGAGCACTTGTTTGTTTTAACAGATGGCTCTCATAAACACAGACAGTGGTGTAAAGCTAGTGGTTGTCAAAGTGGGGGTCCGGGGACCCTCCAGGGGCCCTTGAGGGGGTTCCCTCAAGGGTCCCCTAACAAAAATGCATGTATTTTAACCCATTAAGAAGAACCTGGAACGCATCTGTGTCACTTTTTCATTTGAGCAAAAAAAAACATTATTTTACACTTTGGCTATTCAAAAATAGCAGATATACAAGCTCATAGCGCGGCACAGAGTGCCGTGCTACGAGCTTGTAGATCTTCTATTTTTGAAAAATCGTGAAAATGTGTGCAAATCTTTGAATATATATTATTTAAGGAGAATTCTTTCTTTAACTCTATTCTTTGCTTCTGGGGGGTCCCTGGAACAAAACATTTTGAGAGTCGGCGGCCAAATACATATCATTTTGGGGGTCCTTGACATGAAAAAGATTGAGCTACTGTTGGGATCTAGAAGACATTGTAGAATCGGATTCAGGTCTTAATGGGTTAAATCCTCAGTGGAGGTAGTGTACACATGGAACCAAATGTAAGAGTCACTTTGTCACATGATCATAAATTACTTTCACATTAATATTGGGCATTATTGATTGTATAGCATAGAACACATAGCATACATTAGAAAGCATAGAAAATACTAAAGGATACAAAAGGTCTGTTTTGAGCTTGGGAGTTTGTCTCACCTGTCTTCCCTGTTCACAAGCTGTGTGCTTTATCACAACAACATGCTGACCCTCACACGTGAGGACCACACACACAACATGTCAACACCTACTGGTGCTTCAGTGCTCTGTGACATAATGAAGCGTTTGGAGGTGGCAGTTTTGCGCATTGTGGAGCTGTGTGCTATAGCAGTAAGACCCATTCAATCCGGGAATGCATCTGTGTCACTTTAGATTTCCTTGGCACCGAGGGCCGCGCTATGAGCTTGTAGATCTGCTATTTTTGAAGAAAAAATGTTTTGAAAATGTGTGCAACTATTTGAATATATATATTTTTAAAGCAAACATCTGTAACTCAAATCTTTGCTTCTGGGGGTCCCCTGGAACAAAACATTTTACAAATGTACGCTTTAAAAAATATATATTCAAAGATTTGCACAAATGTTCAAGACTTTTCAAAAATAGCAGATCTACAAGCTCATAGCGCGGCACTCGGTGCCGTGCTATGAGCTTGTAGATCTGCTATTTTTGAAAATAAAATAAAGACGGGCTGTCTTTTATTACTATACTATTTCATTTTGTTATTGATCATTTGAACTTGTATTGATGGCATTTAAAGTAGCTGATTTGATTCATAATGGTACTATCAGTGACAGTGTAGGAGACAGACAGACAGACAGACAGAAATGTATATAGGGCTGAAGTGGTTAATGTATGTTTTGTAATAATAATCCAAATCTACAAAGTAACTAGTAACTAAAGTTTTCAAATAATTGTAGTGGAGTGAAAGTACAATATTTGCCTCTGAGATGTAGTGGAGTAGAAGTAAAAGTACAGAGAATTGGAAATACTCCAGTAAAGTAAAAAATACCTAACAAATGTACTTAAGTACAGAACTTGAGTAAATGTACTTAGTTACTTTACACCACTGTGGCCAAAATAGTCATCTTGTTGACTGAGGTGTTCTGTACGTTCAACTGTTTTGTTTTAAAAAACCATGACTGAAATAAAACTAACTAACTAACTAACTTCTCTTCTCCTCTTGTTCCTCCCCCCGCTCGGCCCTGTGCGCGCGGCGCGGCGCCCTCCATCTCTCTCGACATCGCCGACAGCGTGCAAGCGGAAGGAGCAGGACCCGAGCAAGGAGCGAGGAGGAGGAGGAGGAGGAGGAGGAGGCAGCACACCAAAGAAGTCGCGCCTGGTCTTCACCGACCTGCAGCGGCGCACCCTGCTGGCCATCTTCAAGGAGAACAAGCGGCCGTCCAAGGAGATGCAGCTCACCATCTCCCAGCAGCTGGGCCTGGAGCTCACCACCGTCAGCAACTTCTTCATGAACGCCCGCCGCCGCAGCCTGGACAAATGGATGGATGAGGGCTGCAGTCCCGGGGGCCAGTCGTCGGCCTCCAGCACTTGTACCAAAGCATGATAAGATGAATAGCAAAGAAAAAGGGATTTTGTGGGGGAATTATCTGTTTTTTTTTGGGGGGGAGATGGGATCGGATGGGTGGGGCGGGGCTTAGGGAAAGGGAAAGATAGAAAAGGGGGGGGGCAACTGTGGGAGATCAGGGAAGGAGTGGGAGCGTCGGGGGGGTTGACGGTGGAGAGAAGTCGGGGGGAGATGTGGTGAACGGGGAGGGTTTTTGGTTGGACATTCGGCTATAGTGGTGCACCACCCCAGGTATGGGATGGATCCACCACGACTGTCGGGAGTGAGAAAAAACAAAATTTATACTGTTTTTGTTTTGTTTTTTTGTTGCTTTTTTGTTTTGTTTTTTTAAGGATGATAAACTACGGAGAGGGGCTGCTCACTGCGCGCAAAACATGTCTATTGCAAAAATCACCATTGTTTTTCAAAAATCCATCCATTCCATTTCCAACCCTGTGAAAGTAGAGGGGGAAAACTATTTTACACACGCAAACCTCTCTGAAACCCCACAGCCTCAATCACAAAGAATTCACATCCACTTCCCTCTCTAAAAGTCATTCAAATCTATTCCTCGACACACAATGCTTTATTTCCTCTCAGTATAGGCTAACACTAGCCCAAATACCAAAGACTATGAGAATATGTATATTTTCTATTATGCAATATATAGGCTGAATGACTAAAAACACAAACAAAAATTACCCAACCAATGAAAGCTTTACGACAGCAGAATGTTCTAGAACCCCGTGGAGATGAGAATCACGATTTCTTCATTCATAAAGTAATAACTTTCCAGTTATATATAGAGGTGCAGCTGTGTTGACGCTCGCCCACACAAAGAGGGCTTGGGAGATTGCACGACCAAATTATGAAAATCATCCGATGAAAACTATGGCGCACACAGCTCCGAGGAGCTGTGGAGGGAAAGTGAATTATGTCAAAGCCACATTATATACGCCTGCCGGCTGTCATTCAGTTTTCATAGGGATTTATTTGAATCAGGTACAGCTACACGAAGCAAACCTCAGTGAAGAAATAGATGTTAAAGACCAAAGAGAGAAAAAAAAAGACTGGGTCGTTCTTGAAACCAGTGATTAAGACAGCTCACAAATAAGTACATTTGAGGCAACGGTTGTGTAATTTCGACATGCAATCTCCGCTCCAAGCCAGCACTATTTCCAGGGTTCCAACACTGACTTGTTTTTGAAATGGCAGAACATAATTAACCCATTAAAACCTGAGGCCGAGTCTACAAATGCCTTCTAAATCAATAGTTAACACACTTTCAAGATTAAAAAAAAAAAGTTAAATGTTAAATTGCAGATTGTACAAGCTCGCAGCACGGCAAGAAGTGACGCGATGCGAGCTTGTATATCCGCTATTTTTGAATAGCCAATGCAAAAATCTAAAATGACACATGCTTCCCCGGTTTTAATGGGTTAAGACAGGGGACAGTGAGGTTATGAGCCAGACATGGTTAAGACTTCGGGGATGGCAAATATGCAAGCACAAACACACACACACACACACACACACACACACACACACACGCGCACGCACACATATTACATGTACACGCACATGGATCCAACATACACCAACTTACACATCTGTCTTCGTAGTTTGAGGCGTCTAGACTAAAAGCTTTCTCAGTGTATTTAGCCGTTAGCGATGAATCGTTATATATATCTATAGATATAAATATGCGTATATATATATAAATGTATGTGAGCACAATCTTGAAGCACATTTTCTTTGCAATAGAACCGGGGCTTTCCAGCAAAAAAAGCCAAGTGGTCTTCACATCTTAGAAAACTCAGGATGCCATTTTTTCTAAACAGCGGTTGAAGAACACACTTATACACACTTTGTTCAGTGTCTGTCCTTAGTAGTAGCAGCATGCACGCAGGCGCACACACACGCGCACACTTGCTCACTGGCACACTTTTACTGCACGTGTGAATGCATACAAACACACACACACACACACTCACGAGTACATTCGATTTCAAATTATTTTTATGTACAAAGCAAAGGCGCAAGCAACAAAACACAAATACAAACGTGTGAACACACACACACACACACACACACACACACACACACACACACACACACACACACACACACACACACACACACACACACACACACACACACACACACACACACACACACACACACACACACACACACACACACACACACACACACACACACACAACCTCAAAGAGTCATTTCCCAGACATGTTTCAGACTTCCCTCTGACTAAACCAAAGCTGATCTCCAGTGTTCCCTATAGCTTTACTCATACAAGACACTTTGATCAGGGCTAGCCAGCTAGCATCCTGGCATTAAGACGATCTGTGTTCCGTTTATTTCGATTTGAACAAAACCTAGATTTGTTGAATGTGTCACATTCCAGAGAGCTCAATAATCAATCATCTCTCTCTCTCTCGTGTCTCATAGGAGAAGAGGCAGCCACACAAAGACACAAAACACCCCCCAGTATCTCTGAAAATGCTGTCATCTAAAAAAACAAGACACCCCGGTGAACACAATTTGCCACAAAACCAGATATTTACTTCCAGTGCAGCGCCATCCATAACATTAAAAATACCTCCAGGATCTACACGCTAGCCCTGACCTCCATTCACCAGACACCTAGAGAGTTTTGTTTCCCCTCTATAGCGGTGGTTCTCAACATGGGCTCCCGGGGACCCCCAGAGGTCCCTGAGAGGGTTCCAAGAGGGTCCCCCAGCTAAATCATTCATAACCAGGAACCAAATGGACACTTGAAGGTCTTTAACTCAGAGAGAGTACAAATGGAACCAAAAATAATGTACCCGTTCCATTTGCACGCACTGAGAGTTAAATTAACTCTTAAGGATTCTCGCTTTCCGTTTAGATTGGGGTCCCCGGAGACACACATCCTAAATAATGGGGGTCCGTGGCCTATATTTAATATCAAAGTGGGGGGGGCCCTTGGAAAATGGAAAATGTTGAGAATCACTGCTCTCTATACCATAACAACGTTAGACGGCTTTGGTGTGACAGCAGTACCTGCTGATTATTCCAGCTGGGTCTGAAATTGCGGAGCGGGGGGTGGGTGGCGGGGGTCCGGGGTCGTGGGTGGCGGTGGGGGTCGGAGCTGTCCAGGCTGATCAGGGCCTTTGTTATAGTTGAGGACAATCTAAAGACGATGCCTGTGGCAGCTCTCACCCCTACCAGGGGTCATCGTGAGAGGCTGGGGAGATGAGTTTCTGCACTGCAAACGAGTCAATTTATTTATGTATTGGAAGATTTTTAAGCTTGTACTCGGGCTTGGAAAAAAAGGGTCTCAATCTTTTCTTGCAGTGCGGGAGAAATGATGTGGGTCGGGCAGATGGACAGACACACAGACGATGAGTCAGGCAGAGATGTAATAATGCAAGGTTTCTGTGTCTGTCTGTCTGTCTGCCTGTCTTTCTGTCTGTCTCTCCATACACTCTGCCTAATAGCCCTGATACCTCACACTCTCCCGCCCTCTCAACAATCATAGTCATGCTATCAGCATCACATATGATGTAAATACACCACCCCCCTCTCCAAGAAAAAAATAACTCAGCCCACACCCACCCAACTATCCACCTATTCCAAATCCACAATCATCCCATAAATCACCTCATCCAGCTATTGAACCAAAAACGTTAAACCAAAAAAAACCAAAGGAAAGACGTCGGTCAGCAGCCCCTGCTCCTGCTTTAGGGAAACCCCAGGCTGAGAAAAATCCCTTGGCCTGGTTTAGACGCAAGCCAAAGGCTCTAAGAACGATAACTAAAATGGACACTTGAGACTTTTTCTATTTATTGACAAATCGAAACCAAAGAAAAACTTTTTCTGCACCTAACTGTTCCAACAAAAGGAAAAAAAGGAAAAAAAAAACGAACTACTCTGAAAGACGGAAGAGAATTATTACGGGGGGGAAAAAAAGAGTGGTGGTGATGACGTTGAGAATGATGGAGAAGGAAGTGGAGGAGGAGGAAGAGAAGGAAGAAATAAAGGAAGGACAGATGAAAAGAGGACATCGATGGAGCGGAGAAGTTCAGTAGCTTTGTTCTGCTTGATGTCGCATCAGGCTGTTTTTTTTTTAATGGGGAAGCAGGCTGGGAACAGAAAGGGTTACAAAAAAAAAGGGGGGGGGGACGTGTGGGGAAAAGGGGGAAGGAAGGGGGGAAAGTAAGCAAGCAAGGGAGGAAGGAAGCAAGCAAGGTGGCCATTTTCTTCCCTCCAAACCCCACGAGGCAGAACATAACGTGTCTCTCACAGTTGAGGAGTGTCTTTAACGTGTGCCTATGCAGTTTTTCAACGTCAAAATGGTAAAAGAACAACGACGACCTCATCAGCTAACAAACCAAAGATACACCGTTAATGCAGTAGCAGAGCCTCCCCCCACATACACATTCAATAAGTATCTCTCTCTCTCTCTCTCTCTCTACATATACAGTACAATGCTATGTTATGCTGTGCTCTATTCTTAATCCATTTTGCCAGTGGTTTGGATGACACCCTAAGATTTAACACCCCAAAATATTGACTTTTGATTTCCTTAGTGCAATAATTAGCTGCAATTGTTTTTTTCTGAAAGCAGAAAAAAAAAAGATAAAATAGACGAGGCATTGTATAGAAAAGAATAGATCACCGTTTGAACAAATCAAGTTGTGTGAGGACATTTAAATGAACAAATTCTTTGAGAAACCCAAACCAGACGTCTTGCTGTGTATACAGTGTCTGATCTTTCAAAAACGTGTTAACCCTCTCAGCGTGGCATTAGCAGACGACCATCAAAAAAAACAACACATTTTTGACGAGCTCGCTGCACTTTAGCGGCGACACTGTAGCTTTACCCCGAGAAGCGGAATTGTTTGTTAAATCCCCATCGGGGATCGATTCAGGGTGAGAAGAGGACACTGACTCCTCCCTTATGTGTGTCAGTTTTAATTTTGCTCTGCACCTATAACTCAAACACGCAAAAGTAGCACATTCCTAAAATGTAGAAACTTCATTTTTAGAACCCAGATTGGTTCTTACAATCTAGATCTCACTGGGTTCACAGACTCAGTCATGCACCTGCAGTTTGCAGCGTGACACGTTGGGATCACACTTGTGGATCTGCTATTATCCGTGCGCGACACACCGGCACAACTTAAGTATATACAGTTTTAATGTTGCATTCAATTCGATTCTATTCAATCACTATACGTCAAGACACCCGATCTATTCTAGGCACCCGCCACGCCTGAGAGCACCGTGACCGTCGAGAAAGCATTGTGACATAACAGGACATCCTAACCGTCCCATCGCTACACCCACTATCCACTCTTTAGCTCATCCTTTAAGGAAGGGGGAGGGGGCACTGCTACTCCATACGTACAACAACAATAAAATAAAGCTGAAAAAAAAAAAGTGAAAAAGAAAAAAAAAATGTACGGTTCAACACCTGCTGAGAGAAACTGCTCAATATCGGTCGAATAGCTTTATCTCTTTTAGTTTCCTCTCTCTCTCTGTCTCTCTTTCTGTCTGTAAAAGCTTCTAGGCCAAAGAAGCCCCCACTGACCTGACCCTCCCATTGGCCACGCACACTGGTGGGGCGGGCCTCAGGGATCAGGAAGTGGAGGCCATTT
Source organism: Gymnoscopelus microlampas (assembly GCF_963454915.1). Classification (NCBI taxonomy): domain Eukaryota; kingdom Metazoa; phylum Chordata; class Actinopteri; order Myctophiformes; family Myctophidae; genus Gymnoscopelus; species Gymnoscopelus microlampas. The sequence goes on from NC_139958.1 coordinate 10,197,337, forward strand.
TCCATTCCCACTGCAGTTCTGTCTGAAATCTAAAGCCCGGTTCATGCTTTGTCGCAAAGCTGGCTGGCCGGCCGGCGCGCTTAAAAATAGCTTGTACCAGCTGTTTTCCAGACGCGTGACACGACACGGCGGTGCGACAGAGCATAGATTAGGCGTTACACAGGCTAAACCTGCCAAACCAAACCAAAAAGTATAATGCATACAAAAACCAAAAAGTCCATGAGATCCAAAGAGGTTTTCATTGCCTGTCTTTTTACTACTTAAAAAAGATTGCCAATGCCTATGTTGTACAACTACTACTACTACTACTACTACTATGATTATGTTCCTTTCTAGGTTCTTTTGCAATATATGATTTGTATTTAATGTAATTTATGCTTTTTTTTTGTTTTTAATTGAGAATTAATTTAAACAATTTTCTTTTTGTTTGTTTGCCAAATCTTCATCAGAACTCTTTTACCAGTAATGATGATTAGATTTGCCAAAGTTTACATGGTTTGTTCCTTCTTTTTTTTTTCTATTTTATTGTATTTATTTAAGAGATGTTTTAGAACACATTAGTTTTGTACTTAATTTAATGCTATTTAATTAGATGTAATTTTTGTTTTCTCGATGAATATTTATGGGTATTTAAGAATGTTAGTTGCATCCAAGATGCAGTGCTTTATGCCTCACATTGTTTAATTTATTCTTAGCTTTGTAACTTTTTATTGAAAGCGAACGAATGTCGTGTTCATTGTCTAGACTTAAATAACAGATCAATGTAGGAATGTCTTATAGATGTACTTTTGAATGTCGACACAATGCTACTCTCACTTTTTTAGCGATCAATTTTTTGTCCTGCGATGATTTGTATTTCTTTTTCTTTTCTTCTTTCTTAAATGCCTTCTGTTCCCAAAATGAAAACAATCTCTGTATGAGGAATAATACGAGCAATGAGCACTGCATCGGTTTTTGCTTTTCCTTTTGCCTTTTCTTCAATGTGATTTTACTTAATCATTTACAAGAGAGTTTGCTTTCTACCGCAGTGGTTCTCAAAGTGACCAGGTGTCCTTGGGGGGTTCCAGGGGGTCCCCAGCAAAATTAGTTAATATAGCATCAAAATTAATTTAACCACTTTAACCCCAATGTACCGGCTATTTGGAAATAGCCGATCTACAAGCTCACAACACGTTGCAATGCTATGCGTTGTGAGCTTGTAGATCGACTATTTTCCAAGAATCTTGAAAAAGATGTGAAAAATGTGTAATATTTTTTTAAACATTTTAACAACACAAATCTTTAATGGGGTTCCCTGGCACAAAAGTGTTTTTCAGATGGGGGTCAGTGGCCAAATACTTAATTAATTCGGGGCTCCTTGACATGAAAAAGTTTGAGAACCACTGATTTACAAGAGAGTTTTCTTTCTGTACCGACCATAGTTGGACAAGCAATGAATTTCAGACTGATATTAGTGACACTTCATCAGGAGCATTGAGGGCCACACGTTGATAGATATATCGATTGTTACAGACTACTCACCAAAGATAAGTGGAATCCTTGAGAGGCTGGTAAATGGGGGCGTGTTTACATGCAAACGCACAGCAAAATCCTCAGTGTTTAAATGACCCTGAGGATTTTGCTGTTTGCCGTATTCCAGATATCACTTAGGTACTTTTTGTTTTGGGGAAACTGGGATCCACGGTTCAGGTGCACCTCCATGTTCACGATCAGAAAAAAAAAGAAACTTACAAACAAATCCTTCTTTACAAATGAAAAGAATGTCTTAAAATGCTAACATTTTTGTAATGGGAGAATGTAATTATAGAATTTGGGACAACTGTCGTCATACTGCACGAGATGCATTGATGGTTCCATCAAACCCAGATAATGTTGTTTAATAACCTTATCTGGGATCTTCTGTATTTGGATAAAAAAAAAAGCTTTATATTCCGGGCCTTTTTTAACAGGCATTTACACGATACAGGACATGATGGGTGCACCTGTGACAGCTGGAATACACGAGTGTCTTGAATGGATGTGAACAGGAGAGTTGGTTGGGGGAAAGGGGGGGGGGTATGTAAACACGCTCACATGTTTTATTATGTTACGAAGTAAAAGTGAGGAATCCCTTAAAAGCTAGCTGCTTCCAAGACTGACTTTGTGTGTGTGTAAAAAAAAAGAAAAGAAAAAAACCTTTCTATTTCAATAGTGAGAACCAGAGAGGCTACCTCACTGACTTTCCATTTGTCCTTTTAATCGTGTTGATGAAAACCAAAGAAACCAAAGATTTTTTTCTATCAGTGCGGTCTGCGCTAGGGACCCATGCCTTTCCTACTTCCGGTTATTTTGTTTTATGGGTTTCGCAAATTTTATAATGCCACATACTTTAATGATCCTTTCTACACCATCTCTATATCTCTCCCACTCTCTCTATATCTCTCTTTCTCTTTTAGCCCTCGAGCAGGCTTCTACTCCTAAAAGAATGGATAGGAAAGACACGCTTATAGGGTTGAGTTGCAGTTGGATGCAGAATGTCAGGGGCCGCAGACAGCCAAATATCTATTTTTACATTCACATTTCAGCCCATTATCCGATGCCCTTATATAAAAGGGACGCAACAGCGGGGAAAAAGCTTCTTATATCACCATCGTTACACGTGATTTATAGTAACAAGTCTAACGCCTAAATTGGGCTCGGCGAGCATTATTTTCGACAAAGTATTTAGGCTTTTAGTAACAAAGCCACAGTAGCCACAGTATCCCTAAAATGATTGTATGTATTGTGTGAGAGGGCTGACACAGGACCAAGAAAAAGGTTTTGTAGAATTGCCTCATCCATAAACCCATTACCCAGTCCTTATACGGCTACTGAACATTCATATTATCGTCAAGGAAAGTTTGATTGTTTCCTTACCATTTGTCTTTGACCCGAATGCATTGATCGATCTTTGGGTCTCTGACCCGCAGTGACGCGATGTACTGAATCACGATGTATTTAAGAACAGCCTGAATCTCAAATGATGCTGTTTTGCACCGAACCTCTTCCGTAAAGAATAACAGTGGCATTATTATACTCTGATGACACCAGCGTAGTGGCCTTGTGGTAAGACACGTCCGCTCTGAGACTGAGCCGTTGGCGGGGTTCAATCCCCGACCAAGTCATACTGTACCAAAGAATATTTTACGAAAATAGCACCCAACGCCTCTCTGCTTGTCCCTCAGCATCAAGGGGTAAGTCCCTGCGACATACTGTATACTAGTGGCATGTCCAAGGGGTGTACTTGTACATCAAGCTGTCTCTCACGCTACGGAAACAGGAGAAAAGCTGCTGACTTATGGCAGTGGTTCTCAACATGTGGGTCGGGGTCCCCGCATGATTTTGGGGGGGTCCCCAGATGACAGAGAAGTGACAATTCAAGGACTTTTAATACCTCAAAAAGAAAAGAAAAAGACCATTACTGCATCAAAAGTAATCAACAAAATACACTATAACTAGTCAAACATTGGCCAAATAATATAAGAAAGCAGAAAAGAAATTGAAAATAGCCGATCTACAAGCTCACAACGCCTCGCAACTGTGAGCTTGTAGATCTGCTATTTTCACAATATTTATCTGTGGAGCCGAGTCAAACTAAATGTAATGCCTCAACTTCCACAATTCCAAGAACTTGTCAGGGTGGGGGTTCCCCAGTTCAATTAAGATTATTTTGGGGGGTCGCGGCCTGAAAAGGTTGAGAACCACTGACTTATGGGACACATCATGGTCTACTTACTTTACACCGATGACAAATACTATTGAGGGGATAAACGTATTGGCCCTTATTCGAAGGACATGAAAAACTTGTTTCATCTCTAACAAAAACCTAATACGCCCACAGGGACATGACGCCAGCATCGGCCGATTGCATTGTCACTGTATTTAGCTTACTTGATTGTACGCCAAGAAATAGAACAATATGCTGGATCAGGTGGAAATATATTGTCCCCGTTAAACGAGGGCGAAAAGCTGCCTTGAGCTGCCTCAAATATAACCAAAGAAACGACCTCCAAGGAACCCTATACCAAAGTCCAGAATCTTAAGGGTTTTTTTTTTTCTGTTTGCTTGGGTTCACTTCTGCGTGAGGCCCCTGTCTGCATCCAAGTGGCCAAATAAAAAGAAAAACTCCCTGACACAGACAATTGTATTAAATGACCCCATGGAGCTTGTACGGATTCAACTATACCTGTTTGGGAAAGCAACGTATGTTGAGAATCAGCTTAGGATAATAAGACTGTGACAGCAGGTTATGAAAGTTGCGGACATGCAGTAGGACCACCAACGACCTCCTGGATGTTATGCCTGATTTATACTTGTATGTATAAATCAGCTTAAATTGGGCTAAAACGTCTGTGGACCAGTGTTGATTTTGAAAAAGTATTGGCATCAAAATATACTTAAAGTATCAAAAGTGAAAGTACTAAAATGTTTGATCAGCTATTTCCAAATAGCCTATGTATAAAAATAGGGCTAAAGTGGTTAATGTGTGTTTTATAATATAATAATTTGTATCTGCAAAGTAACTAGTAACTAGAGTTTTCAAGTAATTGTAGTGGAGTAAAAGTATAATATTTGCCTCTGAGATGTAATGGAGTAAAAGTATTTAGTAGAAGTAAAAGTATTGAGAACGGGAAATACTCCAGTTAAGTAAAATTCCTCAAGAGTGTACTTAAGTATACAGTGCTTGAGTACATGTACTTAGTTACTTTACACCACTGGGCACCGGTAACTCCTATGTTAAGCTAGGCCGTGTCCTACTGCACTCCAGCCTCCTGTTATTATGTTGCTTTTCCCCAAGACAAGTTGCTTTACAAACAGAGATACAGTAGAGACGCTTTTGTTGCAAAGTACGAGATAACCCTGGATGAGTGCCTTGCTGGAACCAAAGCGAAGTGTAGAAAACCCTGTTGAGATAAAACGTTCTGTTTATGTGACTAATACCGTACCTCAGCACCTCAAGCCATTACAAATCTCTCTCTCTCTCCCTCCCTCCCTCTCTCTCTCGCTCTCTCCGTTTCCTCCTCTGTTCTCTGGTGCTTTGCTTCGCAATCAACGCAAAGAAACTCAGAGAGATTTACCAAAGGCTTACTGCTTTCTTTCTTTCTGTCTCTCTCTCTCTTTCCTCTGAGGCATTCCAACAACAGGCACAAAAGATGTAGTTTTCAACTCCTTCGTGGTGCAGAGCGCGATCCTCTCACGACCACATGTACAAATGTGAATAGAAAGGTCATGGGAGGATACGGCTGCTCCTGTGCGAATAACTATAGATATAGCGACTGCAGTGCATTGGTTTGTTTTGGACCACATGTGGAGTACAAAAGGGGTGATAGGTTTACAACGGAACAACACAATTATTGGAAGAAATGTATCCAATTTGTTGTGGTATAGGGGTCAACTTTTCCCCTCTGTTACTCCAGGTGGGCCAAACCAAACATTTTGCAAAACGCGACTTCGTTCTATCCAGGTGTGATGGAGACGAAGCTCTTTGCCCGCGATCTCTTCATTTCTCTCTTCTAATTCCTTTCTTTTCTTTTGTCCCCTTTCTCCCAAAACGGTTGCAAAGCTTTGTACGACGACAAAAAAAGAGACAAAACGTTTGTTGTGGCATGTTGAGTGTTCAGCGCAGACCGTGCTCTCCTTTACCAAAACTGTTGCAGATATACCTCATAGACACTAGTTGTTAGGATGATGTTAATATAGCGTATGTCATAAATTATTCACTTCCTCTTCTTCATCATTATTCTTATTATTTTTGGTAAACTGTGACTTTTAATGAAAACGAGCAAAACGTGGGTAAAAAAAAGAAGCTTTATACAGTTTTCATTTATGATTCTCTTTTTTGTAATATTTGAAGAAATGCGCTAAAACCAAAAATTCTCTTATGCTCTCTCTCTCTCTCTTTCTCTTGTTGATGTATAACTGTCCCTCTCTCCATCTCATCTGCTGAGAATGGAGGTTTTGTTTTATTTATTTAATTGTTTTTCCTTTGTTTTTTTGGGGGGGTTGCACTGGTCTTAAGGGCATTGGGAACACTGGTGGTACAACAAGGCCTATACAGTACGTACTTCTGCCTGGAATAACGGCGCCATCTTTATTCCACTGGGTTTTCTTTTTTGTATACCTTAATTCAACCATGTTTGAATCAATTTCCACACACAAAAAGGTATAGAAAAAACGAAAATGTCCCTTCTTTTTCTTTTAAAAACTCTCCTGTGTTTCGGTGAAGCATTTTCAGTCAGTAAACACCACAAAGCACTATAGCCCAGTTTTTATGCATGGGTATATTTACAGTTTAGCTAGCCATGTAATGCATTGTGATTATGCTTACTATGATTATATTATGATTATTAAAATAGCCCTTTTCCCCCCCATTTACAAATCCATACAGTACACAGTTCAAAGATAACAGCGTTGCATCTCACACTTTGTGTGATATTTGATCAGGTCTTATAGTCTGCTAAGTGCTAACACTGAAACAACTTCATGAAATTGGCTGCGTAGTGCTTACACAGTGAACGTGTTCATTTATCCATCTATAACTCTGAGAGAGTACAAATGTAACCAAATGGACACGTAAGGGTCCATTTGGTACACATGCACTCTCTTTGGTTACATGTGTGCTCTCTCAGAGTTACATTTAAAATATTTCCGTATACATCTTGCTCCCTAGAAATTAGACGATTAATTTGTAAATACACTAGATACCGGAGAGGCAAGTTTTATCGGTTGTAAATAAATAAATGTAGACATAACCAAACTGTTTCTCCCAGATCAATTGAGATCATTTTAAATTACTACAATGTGTCCCCAACTATATTATCGCAAAGTCTATGACGTGGCCATGAGAACGCACACTCAGGATTTTATTACGTACAACTAGCCCTATTCCAGTAGCTACTACATGCTAAAGCAGTGTAACTTGCTGAAAAGCACATTGATGGCTTACATTGACGGTTGTTACAGTCTCTCAAACACTGTAAACTGTAATGGTTTCTCCTGCATAATCAATACTGGATATACAGTACAGGATATATCTCGTTATAGATTCTACAGCATGCATAGTCTGAGTCAGAGGCTAGTCTGCGATGTCACAAACTCAGAAGCAGTGTAACTATAGCTGTAGTGTGTCTTGGCTCAGTCTTGTGACTCAAGGGGTCACCGTGGCTGAGCGGGTAGAGAGGCCGTCTGGTGATCAGAAGGTCACCGATTCGTCCATACCTACTACGGGTCGAAGTGTCCCTGAGCAAGACTCAGCCACCGATTGAATCTCAAGATTTCAAAGTCTCTCTATCCACACAAACAACTCATCTATCTGTAGAGGCCTGCAGGCATTCTCCCTCAGGCATTAAAGTTATTACAGAGGGGATATATCAAAAAATAGCCATGTCAGTATTAGCAGAACAAGTTCATTTATGAATAAACTATTCCCCAAAATCAGCACGTTTGACCCCGAACTCCAGTACTGACCAGTATTTAAGCGTTGTGTTAACACAAGTTACTTCAGTGTTAGACAGACAAGATGATTTAAGTAACGTCCTCAGCGCTAGCAGATTCCTCCTGACTAACAGTATACATCCAAGAGATGCCAGAGCAATATCCCATCTGCTCTTGAATATCCCAAATCTACTATTTTAAAAGAGCACCATATTCACACACCGTAATTCTGTAATCCTAAATGGTGTTTCAAATATCTTACTTGACTCATAAATCACTGTGGATATATACATGTTACAGGAAAAAAAAAGGAAGTTATTTTTAGAAGGGCCATTAAGTTGTCATAGTGTATAATGAAGAATTGTGCACGCTGTAAATTGTTTGTGTTCAAGTTAAGTTTTCAAAGAGGACCATGGCTGTCAAACATTTGATCTAGTGGTATTTCAAAGGGGGATCCCGGGACCCCCTCAGGGTTTCATGAGGACCCTTTATACAGGATTACAGGTCCATTTGGTTCCATTTGTGACCGCTGGGGTTCCATGAAATAAAAATAAAAAGTTTGATAAGCTGCACTGAAATCCAGAGGAGTAGTGTGTTTGATCACATGCAATATTTTTGTTGAAGTTGACAACTTCCTGTTGTGTGATGTCATAATGCCCCAGTTGATTGAAAGGCACACGGTCCAATCAGGTCTCTCGTGACGTCGGTTGTGAGTTGATTCACTGGGGTTTAAGCCGCGTGAAATGGAAACAATTCACCAACAACCACCGTCACTTGCTTTTGACACAACGGATGAAGGAAGGACCATATTATTAATACCTTCTGATATTCTTGATAGATTATAGATTATTTTTTTTATTTTTTTTAAAGTTGCCAAAGAACTTGAATCTAATCACCATTTGGGGGGAAAATCACATTCATTTTCTTGTCTTTTTTTTTAAAGTTTACATGCCTCTAAAGACGGCAAAGTACACAATTCTTCAAAACTACTGTAACTGCCCCACTACTGCGGATGCAACTGAATAACTGTGAAGATAGTGCTTTTTATTCTACGCCAAAAAGAAGCTTTATTCCAAAGACCAACAACTTTGACCAAAAATATCCAATAGTACACTCACTGTCCCCTTAAGACCCCAACTATCCTTTATTTTATTTCTGCTTTGATTTTTGTTTTATTTTGTTTTGTTTCTTCTTCTCAATCTCGCTTTCTTTCAAAGTTGTCGTAATCATGTCTTAATAAAAATGATGCTTTTTTTTTTGTTGCATTGGTTGGAACAGGAAAAAGAGAAGTGATTGAATACCTTGTGGTGTGGAATTAAACGATGATCAAAAACCAGAAGGAGATACCTGGAGAATTCATGTTGTTCCACTCTGTGTATAAATAAAGAACAAAAATAAAGAAGTCACAATGGTCTTATCCATGTACCACTGGTTCCCCTGTCTCATTCAATCCTGAAAATCACTTGTTTTCCATCAACTTCCAACTGTCACAAATCACATTCTGGACACAAAGTTACATTTAGTGTCTCCTCTGGACACAAAGTTACATTTAGTGTCTCCTCTGGACACAAACGTTACATTTAGTGTCTCCTCTGGACACAAAGTTACATTTAGTGTCTCCTCTGGACACAAAGTTACATTTAGTGTCTACTCTGGACACAAAGTTACATTTAGTGTCTCCTCTGGACAAAAAGTTACATTTAGTGTCTCCTCTGGACACAAATGTTACATTTAGTGTCTACTCTGGACACAAACGTTACATTTAGTGTCTCCTCTGGACACAAAAGTTACATTTAATGTCTCCTCTGGACACAAACATGACATTTAGTGTCTCCTCTGGACAATAAAGTTACATTTAGTGTCTCCTCGTCCTCGGGACACAAACAAAAACAAAAATACAGTATGAATTAAAGCTATACTATGTAACTTTCTTTGTCTACCCCGGATTTGAACCCCTGCTGATTCTTTTTCCCATTGAGCTAATAGAGCTAGCCTGCTTGCTCAGTGGATGAATTGAATCTTGACCTTCAGGTCAAAATTCATGTCAAGCCCAGAAACAGGACCGTGTCAAAGGTCATGTCTCACCTAGACACATGATCTAAAGAATCTCAATAGAAGTTTGCATTTACCTCACTCTCATGGACAGAAACAATGGACGCGTCTCAACCAAACAGGTCTTCCTCAGCAGCATTGTGAACTGGAGGGGAGGCAATTAAGTAATTAAAGACACAGTCACACATGGATGATGTCATGTCATGGCCTCATGCTCAGTGCAGACATAGACATACCGAATCGCTCTGGTTAAGATTCAGTGGCGTGCACAGACATTCTGAGGGGCAGCTGCTCAAGTAAATTATACTTTTTTTTGGTTTACGTGGTCTGCTCTTTTTTCCCTCTACACCTATCCACCTCTTGGCTGTGTCTTTTCCACTTCCTGTCGGATTTCATTGGATATCATTAGTCATCTGACCGGTTTCATTGGATTTCATTGGATCAAAAGACAGGAAGTGGAACACAGTGAAAAGCCTAGGAAACAGGTGGATACCTCTTTGCCAAAAATAGACGATCTACAAGCCCACAACGCCTCGCAGCGCGAGGCGTTGTGGGCTTGTAGATCTGCTATTTTTGGCTAAAGTTCTCATCAGAAAAGGGATGCTAGGTTTCGAGTGGTTATGGTAAAAAGAAAAATCATATCACATAAAGATTTGGCGGACCCCTTGTAGTAACTCTGAGGACCCCCTAGGGGTCCCGGACCCCCTGTTGAAGACCCCTGCTGTAAACTGAAAAAGACTTAACTTTTTTTTCCTTTTTTTCAAAAGGGCACTTCTGGTCAAGAGGGCAGGTGCTCTAGTACCACCTAGAGTCTGTGCACGTCCCTGTTAAGATTGCCTGCTAAATGCCTAAGTTGTAAACTTTTCTCTTCTATCCCGGATTTGAACCCGGTTTCCTGTGCAAAGTGTTGACGTTCTTCCCATTGAGCTAATATAGAGCCTATGTCTGCTTGCTCAGGGGATAAATTGAATCTTGACCATCAGGTCAAAATTCCTGTGTCTAGGTGAGACATGACCTTTGACACGACCTAAATGTCTCAATAGAAGAGCAAGGAGACAAAATACAACCACCCCAGTTGTGTAAGTGATATTGTATTAAAGGTAAGGTAAGCGATATCCGAAAGTGCTCTACCATACAGATTGGACAAAATACACTTTTAATCATTAAAGAAAAGTTATATAGTGCCACTTTAATTAATTAAAATAAAAAAATCACTTACGTAGCTATTCTATGTAAAATAGGGATACCAGGTTGAAAGTGGTGTGTGTGTATGTGTATATGTATATATATATATGTATATGTATATATATTAGGGCAGGGGTCTTCAACAGGGGATCCGGGACCCCTAGGGGGTCCTCAGAGTTACTACAGGGGGTCCGATTTTTTTTTTACCTCATCCACTTGAACCCTAGCATCCCTTTTCTGAGGAGAACTTTTGCCAAAAATAGCCGATCTACAAGCTCACAACGCCTCGCAGCGCGAGGCGTTGTGAGCTTGTAGATCGGCTATTTTTGGCAAAGAGGTATAGATGTAGAGGGGGAAAAAGAGCAGACCACGTAAACAAAAAAAGTTGAATCTGAAAAGTTGGTCCCTGCTTCATCTCTCTCTCAGCTAGGGGGTCCTTGGCCTGAAAACGTTGAAGACCCCTGTATTAGGGTATAGCATTAGCTTCTGTAAACTACTGATATAGTACAGTTAAAAGAATTTCATAACCTTCTGTATAGTTGTGTATATTGCAACATTAATCCTACGGCACACCTGGACTCACGTGCCTTGGCAGTCGTCGGCACACCGTTTGAGAACCCCTGCAGGCCGGGTTCTTCAAAGTTGTGTTGTTTTGTGTACTTTGGCAGCGAGTGTGCAGTGTGGTGTTGTGTTGCTCTCAGCAGTGAGCTAGCTTCACGCTGTTGTGGCGTATTGCTGGATCAAAGCCTTATTGATGGTTCCCACTGAAGCAGTCCGGTCTCCTGAAGCGCTTTTGGTGGAGATATGTGTTGTTGACGACTCAAAGACACACACACACACACACACACACACACACACACACACACACACACACACACACACACACACACACACACACACTTTGAAAAAATATAACAATATTACAGAGAAATAAGTATGAGACAGAGAGACAGGTATAGGTGAACAGACTGATCAATCAGCTTGTTAGCGCCTGTCCGTGTCTCTCTCTATGCAGTGTTGTTTTACAGAGTAACAGCACATTTTGATTTAGTTTTAATCATAATCTTTTGAATAACAGTTGATTTAGTCGACTAAAATGTATTTTGCCGGTGTCGTAATGGCTGATTTTACACGTTGCATGCTGAAAATATCCGATCTACAAGCTCACAACGCGGCGCAGCGCGACTCGTTGTGAGCTTGTAGATCTGCTATTTTCAGAGAGCAATTTGTCTTTTAGTTCTACTGGAACTCTTCTCCACTAGTCCCTTCCTAACATTTTAGACAAATTTGTATCTGTTGACGAAATTGTCAATATATTTAGTCTAGTTTTAGTCATCATAGCTTAGTTTTGATTTAGTTTTCATTTAGTTTTCGTTGGTGAAAAAAGGTAGTCGACGCGCATTTTTCGTCATAGTTTTAGTCGACGAAATCAACACTGTCTCTATGAAAACAAGCCCAAAAGAAGCGACTAACACATTAGCACTATACCTATATATACATAGGCTATTTGAAAATAGCAGATCTACAAGCTCAAAACACGTCGATCTGCTATTTTCAAAAATGTCGTGGGTGAAAAGGGGAACATTTTAAACATTTTAACAACACAAATCTGATATGGGGGTCCCTGGACCCTGGCATAAAACGTTTTCAGGTGGGGTTACACGGACACTAGGCTCTATGCACACTAGCCATTTTGGAAGGAAATTGGACCTCTTCCTTACTTCCTTCACAGGTATTACCAATGATTCTAATGAAGGTTCTGTTCCATTTCCTGTAGTACGGTGGTTCTCAAACTTTTTTTTATTTCAAGGACCCCCATAACTCTGAGAGTGTACAAATGGAACCAAATGGATTTTCGTCAGTGAAAAAAGGTAGTCAACCAACATTTTTAGAAGAAGAAGAAGAAGAAGAAGAAGAAGAACTCACATCCCTCTCTCTCTCTCTCCCCCATGGTCTCTCTCCCTCCCCCCTCTCTCCCCTTTGCTCCCTCCGTCTCCCTCATCCCTCTGTCATGCAGAAATCAATGGTGGTCTTCTCTATTAGAGGTCACAGGGTGAGGGGTGCCGCTGTCCCCAGCTTTTCAATTACCAGGAGCCTGCAGTCTGCTGCTGCTGCTGAGAACACACACACACACACACACACACACACACACACACACACACACACACACACACACACACACACACACACTCTCTCTCTCTCTCTAACTCTCACACACGTATGCATGCAAGCTCTCTCTCTCTCTCTCTCTCTCTCTCTCTCTCTCTCTCTCACACACACACACACACACACACGCACGCTCTCTCTCTCTCTCTCTCTCTCTCTCTCTCTCTAACTCTCTCTCTCACACACACACACACACACACACACACACACACACACACACACACACACACACACACACACACACACACACACACACACACACACACACACACACACACACACACACACACACACACACACACACAGAGGGGACCATGTCATACACATACAGGGGGCATGATGTATATATAGATATACAGTATATATGCACACAGCAACACAACCTGTCACACTCATACGGTATCTGGCACAGACAAATATCTGCACACATACCGTACATGCACTTTACACACACACACACACACACACACACACACACACACACACACACACACACACACACACACACACACACACACACACACACACACACACACACACACACACACACACACACACACACACACACACACACACACACACACACACACACACACACACGCGGGAGAGGAGAAGAGAAGAGGAGGAAAAAAGAAAAGAAAAGAGAAAAACAGAAAAGAGATTAGCAGAGAGAAGTGGAGTACAGAATCACAGGGAAGAGAAGAGAGCAGAGGCCGAGCGCCCCCAGGGGGCTGTGTGTGGGGGGGGGGGGCAGGGGGCTATGGGGGTCGCAGACAGCCAATCTCTCTCAGCTTAATCAACACAAGCAAGAGGTGATTGGAACACTGCGGGGGATGGGCAGAGAGAGGGGGGGGGGGGGGGCAAACGGGGGGAGGAAGATGGGATGGGGGGGGTGGGGGGGGCAGGTGGGGTGCAGGAGAGATGGGAATGGATAGCGGGAGGAGAGGTAGAGGATGGGCAGTAGATTGGAAAAAAAGATACGAAAAGTGGTTGAGGAAAAGAGGAGAGGGATGGGGAAGCGAGGGAGGGAGGAGAGAGGGATGGCTGAAGGGGAGGTGAAGGGGGGAGAAGGGAGGGGGAGAGAAGAGGGAGGGATGTGTGTGAACCGCTGGAGGCGTAGAGAGAGAGAGAGAGAGAGAGAGAGAGAGAGAGAGAGAGAGAGAGAGAGAGAGAGGCCAATGGAAGGATGAGAGAAGGATCTCAGGGATGGAGGAGATGATGGAGAGAATGAGGGAGAGATGGATGAGGCAGAGGGAGCAGACATAGTGCTGGATGGAATAACATGAAGACTGACAATCATACTGCACTGTATCTGTACATACAAATAGAGAACATACCATTACATACATTTGAAAGATTTCTGCTACATTTTTCTCTTTGTTCTCTTTCACGCGCGCGCGCACACACACACACACACACACACACACACACACACACACACACACACACACACACACACACACACACACACACACACACACACACACACACACACACACACACACACACACACACACACACACACACACCTAACCCTATATACCTGGCTTCAAAGATGCAATGTAAATAAGCTCTGTTTACACATGTCCTTATCTTTGTCCTTCACTGTACATGCAGTTCTCATTTTGTGGTTGTTTTATCTGACACTCGCTTGGCCAATGTAAACGCATGTTTCCATACCAAAAAAATGAATTGAATTGGGGGGGTGTGTGGGGGGGGGGGGGGCAGTGGGAACCAGTGGGCCAGAGCAGGGAAGGTATAGAAGATTGGACAAGATGGAAGAGGAAGAGGCAGGAGAGAGAGAGGGAGAGAGAGAGAGGGAGAAGCGAGGGGGGCAGGGTGGAATTGGGGGAGAGGGGACAAGGAACGAAGGAACGAAGAGAGGAGAGGAGGTGAATTGGGAGTGGGGGAGTGTGTGTGGGGGGGGGGGGGGGGGTGGACTGCAGAGGGAATGCAGAAGATTGGTTGAGGATGAGAAATGTGTAAAGGTAGCAGAAAACGAGAGCCAGAGATGGAGGAAGGGAAATAGAGAGGTAGACACCAAAAAAAGTGAAACACCGGAAGAAAAAAAAGACATTGTGAGCGGCTAAAAGAAGAAGAACTAAACAGGGAAATGTGACAGGAAAATAAATAAATGTAGGGGAGTACAAGCAAAAGTATTGAACATTGGAAATACTCAAGTAAAGTACAAATACCTCAAAAGTGTACCTAAGTACAGTACTTGAGTAAATGTACTTAGTTACTTTACACCACTGCGTGTTTGTGATGTTCATAGACAGGATCTGGAGATGCAGTCGTGGAGGAGAGGGTCAGGGACGTGCACAGATAGACTCTAGGTGGTGCTACAGCACCTGCCCTTTGCCCTCTTGACCAGAAGTGCCCTTTTGAAAAAGAAGAAAAAAGTTTACAGCAGGGGTCTTCAACAAGGGGTCCGGGACCCCTAGGGGGTCCTCAGAGTTACTACATGGGGTCCGCCAAATCTTTAAGTGATAGGATTTTTCTTTTTACCATAACCACTCGAAACCTAGCATCCCTTTTCTGAGGAGAACTTTAGCCAAAAATAGCAGATCTACAAGCCCACAACGCCTCGCGCTGCGAGGCGTTGTGGGCTTGTAGATCGGCTATTTTTGGCAAAGAGGTATAGGTGTAGAGGGAAAAAAGAGCAGACCAAGTAAACAAAAAAAAGTATAATTTACTTGAGCACCTGCCCCTCAAAATGTCTGTGGACGCCACTGCATTGCTGCTTTTTGCAGATGATGTGGTCCTATAATGGCGTCATCGGTCCGTGACCTCCAGCTCTCACTGGATCGGTTTCGCAGCCGAGTGCGTAGCAGCCGGGATGAGGATCAGCGTCTCCAAATCTGAGGCGCCATGGTTCTCTGCAGGAAACGGGTGGATTGCTCGCTCCAGGTAGGGAATGAGGCCTTGCCCCGGGGTGAAGGAGTTCAAGTACATCTCAGGGTCTTTGTTCACGGAGCGAGGGGAGGACGCAGCGGGAGATCAGCCGGAGGAATCCGAGCAGCAGGAGCACAGTGTTGCGGTCGCTGCACTTGCTGTACCACACTGTTGTTGACCAAGAGAACTGAGCCAGAAGGCATATAGCTCTAGATACAGGGACGTGCACAGATAGACTCTAGGTGGTGCTAGAGCACCTGCCCTTTGCCCTCTTGACCAGAAGTGCCCTTTTGAAAAAAAGAGAGAAAAAAAGTTTTTTTTTCCCAGTTTACAGCAGGGGTCTTCAACAGGGGGTCCGGGACCCCTAGGGGGTCCTCAGAGTTACTACAGGGGGTCCGCCAAATGATTTTTCTTTTTACCATAACCACTCGAAACCTGGCATCCCTTTTCTGAGGAGAACTTTAGCCAAAAATAGCAGATCTACAAGCCCACAACGCCGTTGTGGGCTTGTAGATCTGCTATTTTTGGCAAAGAGGTGTTTGGTGTAGAGGGAAAAAAGAGCAGACCAAGTAAACAAAAAAGTATAATTTACTTGAGCACCTGCCCCTCAAAATGTCTGTGCACGCCACTGCTCAGCTGTGGTCATGAAGTGTCGAGTCATTATGAGTTAGATTAAGATTGCAAATACAAAAGGCCAAAATGAGTTTTCTCAGATGGGTGGCTGGTGTCTCCCTTAGGTATTGGGTCATTTGAGTTGAAAACTTAGTTCAGTCATTCAGGAGCTCCTTCACATGGAAAGGATACGATACGATATTTGGCTCACAACTTCGATACGATATCGATACGATACGATACGCACTTTTTTTATTATGAAAATATATGGGGGAGGAAAAAAGTAAATGCAAACAAATAATTCTGTTTTTGCATTATTCAGACATGCAAACTTGTAGCTTTTCAGCTACAATAGCCGTTTTCAATCCAAATAGGGCAATAGTGTGACACCTGACCCCCCCAAAAAAAACACGTTGTCACCCTTTTCACCTCGGGGCTGTTTGCATGCCTGATTATAATGATTGTAAAAAAATAAAATAAAAATAAAAACTTTTTTTTTTTCAAAACGATATTTTTTTTCCCCAAAACGATACATATCGTCACAAAAACGTATCGCGATATATCGTGGGACGATATATCGGCACACCCCTACCCTGAACGTCTCCCTAGGGAGGTCCTCTGGGCACGTCCCACTGTGAGGCCACAAGGCAGACCAAGGACCAGATCCCCCGTCTGGTGACATCTCCACGCTGGCCTTGGAATGCCTCGGGATCGCCCAGGATAAAGTGGCTAATGTGGCCCAGGAAAGGGAACTGTCGTCCCCGTGATCCGACTACGGATAAGCGGTTGAAGATATACTGTATGTGAAATAAAATGAGGGACAAAGTTGGAAGATTGATTTGTCTCAATTCATAATAACCATAACCACTTAAACCCTATTATGCTTTGTCTTTGTTGTACATCAAATAGCGAAAATAGCCTACATAAAAGCTCACATCGCGTCACAATGTGACGCGTTGTGAGCTTGTAGATCTGTTTTCCCACATTAAAATAAAATCACACACAGTTGCATTATGTTCACTGTAGCCACTTTATTATCTCAAAGGAAGACTTATGCCGTGTTTAATTCCATTGATACTGCCAGAGATATCAAATGTAAAAAGAAGAGACATGACGGTTTGTGAATTCTAAACAAACTAAAATGAATAAATAAATACAAAAAAACAAAAAACCTTAATAATAATAATGCTGAGCTGTAACACAGTGGTAGCATGTTGTTATGGTTATATGTACAAACAAAACCCTTTACATATACATGACAAACCCACAACTGGATACAGAGATGGTTCAAAATAATTTAGAGAACAAGCTTATTTACATAATTATTGAATTATGTAATTAGAAAACAAGCTTAAGTTTACATAATTGTCTCCGCCAGAGGTGGAGAGTATGTTTTCATCACTGTCCTTCCGTGTGTCCGACCGTCTCGGCCAAGCTAACATTGGTCAAGCTTCACGTGAAGAATATGTTGTCACCAATGCTTTGATTGGCTAGCGAGACGCATGATGACATAAGAACCTATAAATATCAAATGTGCTTCAAAAAATCATTTATGTTTTTGGGCGGTGCAACCGCCCCTATATGTGAGGTTTGGACATCGACCCATTGCACCCCCCCAACCCTGCGCTGTGATTGGCCACCATTGTACCCCCCTAACCCTGCACCGTGATTGGCCACCATTGTACACTGGTTAACTCTATTCAGGACTGTGATTGGCTAGTGAAACACATGACACATGTGAAGTCCTATAAATAGGACCGTGCACTTTTATGTTTTTTTTTAAGTGAATCACCCACTGTGATGATCACTGTGACCACACCGCCCACTTCACACTGGGTGTGATTTTTTGAAGCTAAGCTAACATTGGTCAAGTGACACGTGACAATATGTAATATAAATAGGTAAGACAGGATTAATCAGGAACAGTGCTGGCGGAGACCTGTGCTCCGAGGAGCACATTTTCTAGTTGGTGTTGATTTCACTCTGAATAGAGAACAAATTGAACCAATGATTTTAGTGTGTATAAGAGGTAGTCTAGTCTCCCTCTGGGTCTGTGGACATGTACAATACTTGACTGATGATTACATTGACAGTGCTCTGAAAGGGTTGACAAAGAAGACGCTTTGAAATGATTACAATGATGTTTGTGCCGGCCTGAAATTAACCCCAAAAGCTTGAACATCCTGAAGTGTTGACATGCACAAGTCACCAGATGCCTTCTCAGTCAGGTTTCCCAGATTGTAACACAATCAATGTGACTTTTCTAGTCAAATTAATGCAGAAAAGGTATTTTTAAAATGTATTAGTAAATTAAGCCAGAAAGC
This sequence comes from Gymnoscopelus microlampas, assembly GCF_963454915.1. Classification (NCBI taxonomy): domain Eukaryota; kingdom Metazoa; phylum Chordata; class Actinopteri; order Myctophiformes; family Myctophidae; genus Gymnoscopelus; species Gymnoscopelus microlampas. Next base: position 10,216,023 of record NC_139958.1, read on the forward strand.
AAAGTGGGGGTAACAATGTTTTTGTAGACAAAGTGATAGCACCAAACATGTTTTTAAAAAGGACATGGAAAAAGGACAATGTCTCCTTGTTTGGAAATGTAGGCATTTGTGCATTTCTAAATCCCAAACCCAGTCCACAAAGTCAGCCCAACCCATTCATTGTCAAAGGGACAACTCCAATGAGAAGACCTTTATGATAACAGTAAAGAGACTGCTGGTTATGTGGATTTCCATGAGTGTTTAGAAAATACCCAAGAAGATAACATGCAGACCTCCAGTCTTTTTAGTCTGTAGTCGTGTTAAAAGGCACATTATCACAGGGGTTGTCACAGGGGTACAGGACAAAGAGAAGGACTGGTTATGCTTACTTTATGTTGTCATGCCCCGAAAATAGCAGATCTACAAGCTCACAAGGGGTCATGACACGTGGTGAGCTTGTAGATGTACCATTTTCCTTTCATCGTTCCATTTCAAGGATTCACCCGATTCACACATCATCCACAGCCACAGTGAGTAAGCAGGAAGGGCTGCCTTGCTCAAGAGGCACGTGCTGTTGACCAATGCTGTGGGCACTGACTGAATCTTTGACTTTACAGTTACAAACTGTAATTATCTCCAATAATTATTACACGGCCACCAAGCGGTATATACGTATACATATATGAACAGATGGGGTGATGTTAAAGTTGCAAAAAGCATCCGCTATTTTACATTGTTCATTATGTCACATGAACCAACATGTATTTGAAACAAACAACTTAAGAATTTCTGGTAGTTAATTGCAGAAGCTATTAATATATTATTTCAGCCACAAAGAGAACAACAAATCCAACATATCTTTCATCTTAACTCTAACTACTTATATACTTTAACCTAATTCCAGTGAAATCACCAGCTGATGCCATTTAAAAACAAAAAGGAAGTGGTGCAAACAGCTCAGAAAGCAAACCCTGGCACTCATCCACAGAGGAGAACACACATTCAGCAGTTTAGTTGTAAAGACCACTGCTTTTGAGCAGTAAAAGACCTCCTTCCAACACAGCACAGTTTCAAGAGGTGGGGCAGGAATTACTAGACTTCCAGAGAGCCAATGTAAGGTGAGACAAAGTCTCACTCCTTCCCTTAATTCTGCGTCGTCTCTTGTCATCATGATTTCTGTTAATTAAACAGTGTTTCCTATGCTAACAGGGTTTCCTATGCATGCTTACACGGCAGAGCGTAATGGAATGTAAGCAAAGGATATAGAAAAACAAAAAAAAATGAACAAATAAAATAAATAGTGCAATGTCTTTTTTCCTGTGGCTTTGATGCACTGTGACCGGTTTCTTTAGTTTTGGATATACTGTATTCTTTCCTTGACACAATGCAGACCTGCGTCAGACTGTCATCTACAAAACTCCATTTGTTGCGTTTGTTTAAATATTCTCGGCCAAACGGAGGGGTGGGTCGACGTGGGACCAGAGACGAGGGCCATGGCTACACGACACCGAGTTGGTATTCTAGGCGATGCATTAAAGAAAGAAGAAGGGTGAGGGGTTTACAATTAGGGCTGCAACAGTTAAGCAAACTAATTGATTTAATCAATGATAAAAAAAAATAATTTAATTAAATAATCAATGAATAATCTATCCCTATTTCGGCCAAATTGTGCAAAAATATGTCGTGCATAAGATAGTGAAAATAGCAGATCTAGAAGCCCATAACGCGTCGCATTAACACATTGTGAGCTTTCCACGACACCATTGTATGAAATAGGGCATGAGTCATTAATCGGCGTGTTGAAATATATATATATTCTTAAAGAATATTACAAAAAGGTAATCTACAGAATAATCTCTTAGGGAAATAATCGATGGTTGCAGCCCTATTTGCAATTCAGTTCAGAGCCGGTGAGAGGTGTGTAAGTCCATGTACGGATTGTACAGTTAAAGCACACTGGAAGAATGGGATTCCACTTGGTGGCGACACAGCGGGTCATTTATAATACTCTCAAACACCACATGACAAGATGCTCTCCACCCCCCCCGCCTTCCTCAGCCCAAATGGATCTATGATTCACTTCAGCACTAAGTAGGGAACAGTAACACTGCAAAATCAACCCAGTGCTTCTCAAAGTGGGATCCGGGGACCCTCAGGGGTCCATGAAGGGGTTCCACAGCAGGGAGTCAACAGTAAAATTAATTAATAGCTTTTAGCTTGTAGATCTGATATTTTCAAAAGATCTTGATTTTCTTTTTATCATTTTTGTCCCTGGCACAAAATATTTTCAAATGGGGGTCCACAGCCAAATACATATTAACTTGGGGGTCCTTGACATGAAAAGGTTTGAGAACCACTGGATTTAACCACATGAACCCTAGCATCCTTGTTTTGGGCGTGTCATAATAGGCAAACATTCGGCAAAAACAGGCAAATATTTTGGACCCTTAACAGGTTTGTAACTCTGAGAAGGTACAAATGCACACTCTCAAGAGGGCCCTTGAAAAAGGTTTAAAACCAATTAAAACCGGGACATCATTTTTAGATTTTTGCGTTGGCTATTCAAAAAGAGCAGATTTACAAGCTCGCAACGCGTTAAGTGCTATTTTTTTGATCTTTTTTTTTTTGGAAAAAAATCTTGAAAGAAGTGTGAGAAGAAGAAGAAGTACTGCGTTAGAGTTTCTGGTTGGCGAAGAAGGCCTTGGCGGCTCCACAGGTGGGGTTGGTGCAGAGCGGGCAGCGCAGGGTCAGCTGGCGGGAGCACGGCTCGTTGGAGGCAAGGTGGTTCTGGACCAGGTCGGCCAACGCCTGCAGGGAACAACAACAAAAAATAGGACTGTCACCATTACACATTTTACTTCACGATTAATTGTCACACAAATAATTGCGATTGACGATTTAAAAAGTGTTTGTCTTTGAACACTGGAACATAGTGTATGAAAAAAAAAAAATGTTTGGCTTTTAGGCTTTGAAGTATGCACAGGGCAGACATGACAAACGAAGAAATATGACAGACATTATTCTAAACTTTTATACTTAAAAAGACATAATTTCCAAAAAAAAATCTGAAAATATTTTGAAAAAAAAACATTTTTCAACATGGAAACGATTATGCAAAAATAATTGCGATTAGGCGATTATGTAATAATTGTGACAGGCCTAATCATATTGATCAGAATGATACTCTGTTGCATGCTGACCATAGCCAATCTACAAGCTCACAACCTGTAACGAAGCTTCAAGCTTGCACAAAAACACCTCGAAAGCTCTAGTAATAGTGTAACAGTAGTAACAGTAATCAGTAATAGAGTAAGTAATGTGTGCAGTCAGTAATAGGGTCACAGTAATAGATTAACAGTAGTAATACTGTAGTTGTGTGTGTGTAATAATCAGTAATGGTGTCAGAGTGTTGATTGATGGGTTTCACAGAGACAACAGAAGCTCAAACCTCACCAGGAAACAATCCCTCAGTAACTACCAACTAATCATCCCCACCATATTGATTCACACGCACGCACGCGCACACACACACACACACACACACACACACACACACCACAGAGAAAGAACCCTTATTTCTAGACACACACAAGCATAGAATGACGATAGTGTGTGTGTGTGTGTGTGTGTGTGTGTGTGTGTGTGTGTGTGTGTGTGTGTGTGTGTGTGTGTGTGTGTGTGTGTGTGTGTGTGTGTGTGTGTGTGTGTGTGTGTGTGTGTGAGCCTACACACACACACACACACACACACACACACACACACACACACACACACACACACACACACACACAGGGTTTGACCAGCCAGTGGGCCAGTCAGTTCAGTTCTACTGTAGTCAGCTCAAAGATTTCCATTGATCTGGAACCTTCCCTTAATAAACCACACGCACGCACGCACACACACACACACACACACACACACACACACACACACACACACACACACACACACACACACACACACACACACACACACACACACACACACACACACACACACACACACACACACACACACACACACACACACACACACACACACACACACACACACACACACACACACAGTGAAGAAGTGGACCTGTGTGTGTGTGTGAGAGGTTTCAGGGTTGAAAATAAGGGAGAAAGATGGCTGAATGGATGGAGAGAGAGAGAGAGAGAGAGAGAGAGAGAGAGAGAGAGAGAGAGAGAGGAGTGGAGGTAGAGAAGGATGGAGGGATGGAGAGGAGGTAGAGAAGGATGGAGGTATGAATGGACAGACAGACAGAGAAATGGAGGAGTGGAGGTATAGAGAAGGATGGAGAAATGGAGTTAAAGAAGGATGGAGGGATGTAGAGGAATGGAAGTAGAGAAGGATGGATGGAGTGCAGGTAGAGAGGGGGGGTTATGCGTTTATTGACAAGCTCCTCCCCCAGGGGTTTACCTCCATCTGAGCAACACATCCACGCGCCTGTCTACCTCTCCACAGTGTACCTGTCTGCCTGCCTGTCTGCCTGTCTGTCTGTCTGTCTGTCTGCCTGCCTGTCTGTCTGTCTGCCTGTATGTTGTGTCAGGGAGTTGTTGTGGATAAAGGTGAACGTTTCAGCCCTTATAATAGACATGATGAAGCCACGTCAACAACAAATATTTGTGGAGGCGAGCGATGTTACTCACAAATAAGTGAACTACAATCAGTACGTTCTATGTCTGTAAGGGGGCGTGTCCACATAGAACAGCTTTTTGAGTTGGCAGCACCGGTCTTCCATGTGTTTCTGGTAAAGACGCGCTGGTGGCCTGGACCGCTGGCGTAGCGGTCCAGGCACCTGTAGGCTACAAAGTAACCTGACAGCGCGTGGAAGGGGTCTGACGGCCTTTGCTGCATGTCACTCCCCATCTCTCTCCCCATTTCCTGTCAGTCTACTATCCTATCAATAAAGGCATAAAGGCCCCAAAAATAAACCCCCCCCCCAAATACATGGATAAAGTGGTTAAATGATTGTGGCGCTGTGTTAACTACTTAATGAGTAGTTAATACGTGCCACGGTGTGGATTCTTCCACAGAGCCTCCAGCTTGGCAAGAAACTCTAACCCAGTGGTTCTCAACCAGTGGTCCGGGGACCACCAGTGGTCCTTGAAGGGGTTCCAGGGGGTCCCCAGCCAAATTAATAGTTAGAAACTGACCCTTATGTGTCTGTAACTCTGAGTACAAATGGAACCAAATGGACCCTAACGGGTCCATTTGGTTCCATTTGTACACTCTCAGAGTTAAATGAACACTAATGATGATGATACAGTGTAGATTAAGACCCCTAAGAAATCAAAATGGTTGAGTACCTGGCATATCTTTTCAAATGGGGGTCCGTGGGCTAATATGTGTCAATTTGGGGGTCCTTGACGCAAAAAAGGTTGAAAACCACTGCTCTAACCAACACAACCGGCCATGTTCACGTTCATGATGCTGCAACAGTGACTCCTACTCGGGGGAACCGTCTTACACTTCTATCTTCTCCACTTCCTCATCCTATCGCTCTCTCCGCATGCATACATGAAGAGGGGTTTGGGTTTGGTGTGTGTGTGTGTGTGTGTGTGTGTGTGTGTGTGTGTGTGTGTGTGTGTGTGTGTGTGTGTGTGTGTGTGTGTGTGTGTGTGTGTGTGACATCATACCCTCATGAAGAGAGGATTCCCGTTCAGTGACTCTGCTCTCCGTATATTCTCCACTCCACACTGAAAAAAAGAGAGAGGGAAACAAAGAAACATTTTAACACCACAAGGGGGTTCAAGATTAAATTAACAAAGACTCCAATGACGTACCAGCACTAGATATAGCCTTCAAACTAGAAGCCTAATAAGGGTGGTTACAGACGGGGAGCGGTTGACGCGGGCGGTCTCACTCGGATCAGCGAGGATCATTATTGTTTTGTCCTCCTGCACCTAGCGGGGGGAGGGAAAGCTGACCGCAATCCAGCTCTTGCCGCCTGCGGGCGTGTGCACAAACGATCACGAGCGCGCGAATTTCACGGGACCACGTCCGCCTGCCTCTCCGCTAGTGTTGATTTCGTCGACTAAAACTATGACGAAAAATGTTGGTCGACTACCTTTTTTCACGGACGAAAACTAAATAAAAGCTAAATATAAACTAAGCTATGATGACTAAAACTAAGACTAAATATATTGACAATTTCGTCAACAAATAAAAACTAGACTAAAATGTTAGTGAGGGACTATAGTGGAGAAGAGATCCAGTAGAACTAAAAGACAAGTCATTTTATGTTTGGTTGAGCTCGGGTGTTGCGCTCTGAAAATAGCTGATCTACAAGCTCACAACGCGTCGCAGCGCGACGCGTTGTGAGCTTGTAGATCTGCTATTTTCAGCATGCAACCAAGTGTAAAATCAGCCATTATGACGCCATCAAGGCACCGCCAAAATACATTATAGTCGACTAAATCAACTGTAGATTTAGTCAACTATAATCGTATGATATTTAGTTGACTAAAACTAGACTAAAACTAAAACATTTCAGGTGACTAAAATATGACTAAAACTAAATACAATTTGATTCAAAAGACTATGACTAAAACTGAATCTAAATTTGTTGTCAAAATCAACACTGCTCTCCGCCCCTCGACTTATCCACACGTCCCAAATAATTGCGGCTTCTCATTGAAAATGAATTACACAAGGCGCGTCGGCCGCTTCCCTTCTGTAACGACCCTTAGAGTTCAATTGAACCCTCTGGACCAGTGTTGATTTTGACAGCAAATTTTGATTTGGTCTTAGTCACAGTCTTTTGAATAAAATTCCATTTAGTTTTAGTCATATTTTAGTCATCTGAAATGTTTTAGTTTTTGTCTAGTTTCAGTCGACTAAATATCACAAGATTATAGTCGACTAAATCAACTGTAGATTTAGTCGAATAAAATGTATTTTGTCGGTGCCTTGATGGCGTCGTAATGCCTGATTTTACACTTGGTTGCATGCTGTAAATAGCCGATCTACAAGCACATAGATCTGCTATTTTCAGAGCGCAACACCCGAGCGCTACCAAACATAACATGACTTGTCTTTTAGTTCTACTGGATCTCTTCTCCACTAGTCCCCTCACTAACACTTTAGTCTAGTTTTTATTTGTTGACGAAAATGTCATCATAGCTTAGTTTTTATTTTGTTTTTATTTTGTTTTAGTCAGTGAAAAAAGGTGGTCGACAAAAAAAATTCGTCATAGTTTTAGTCAACGAAATCAACACTGTCTGGACTTTAACAGTGTAAGGTTGGTGGTGTGTAACAGGCCGGTGCACTAATCTAGTTTGACTGGACCCTTTGACAGTTATAATGGATAGTTCTGCTGTACGCACAGGTTCTACATACGACCACTAACACTGACACAGGAGGGGATAGCGGGGAAGTGGAGTAGACACTGTGTGCGTGTGTGTGTGTGTGTGTGTGTGTGTGTGTGTGTGTGTGTGTGTGTGTGTGTGTGTGTGTGTGTGTGTGTGTGTGTGTGTGTGTGTGTGCGTGTGTGTGTACTGGCTAGGCACCAGTAGAATTGATCTGTGGTCACCCCCACCGGTGCCTTCAGACTGTCTGACACACAGGCAGACAGACAGACAGACAGACAGACAGGGCACTGGACTGGTGCTGACGCAGCTGGCACACGCGCGCACACCAGTGGTGGAAAAAGTACTCAAATTGGCTACTTAAGTAAAAGTATCAATACTGCAATATAGAAATACTCTGTTACAATTAAACGAAACGTCCGGAACTCAAAATGTACTTGAGTAAAAGTACAAAAGTATTGGCATCAAAATAGGGTGCTTCTTGTGGACACACTACATAGTGACTACACCTGTTTCATGTAACACTATGTTTATTTGAATCTGTGACATTGTAATGTGATTCAAATGTTTGTTATTGTTTCTCATTATGTATGTATTTCATATGTTGTTATCAGGGCGTCCTTGAAAAAGAGAGCTTGCTCTCAATGGGCTTCTCTGAATAAATAAAGGAAAAAGAAAGAAAGAAAGAAAATGAACTCAAAGTAATCAATATGCTGAATGTCCCATTTAAAATTTTCTAATGTATACAAATCTCTTGAAAATAGCAGATCTACAAGCTCACAATGCGTCGCGATGCCACTATTTTCAAATGGCCAAAATGTATATGGCCAAAAGTGGTTAATGTATGTTTTGTAATAATCAAAATCTACTAAGAACTGTAACTAGTAACTAAAGATAATTTTCAGATAATTGTAGTGGAGTAAAAGTATAACATTTGCCTCTAAATTGTACTTAAGTACAGTACTTGTAGTAGTAAATGTACTTAGTTACTTTACACCACTGGCGCACGCACGCACACACACACACACACACACACACACACACACACACACACACACACACACACACACACACACACACACACACACACACACACACACACACACACACACACACACACACACACACACACACACACACACACACACACACACACACACACACACACACACACACACACGCTGACCCCTCACCTCTTCTCCCAGCACCTGACTGTACTCTATGTCCAGTTCGAACAGCGTCTCGATGTGGTCGGACGTGAAGGCGATGGGCACCAGCAGAAGGTTCTTCTTCCCACGCTCACACAGACCCTTGATGACCTCATCTGTCTGTGGTCCAAGCCATGACATGGGGCCAACCTAGGAGAGGAGAGGAGAGGAGAGGATTAAACTTTGCTCTGCATGCAGCAAACATCTTGCACTACACCATCAGAAGGAGAGCACTGCCCCCTTGTGGTGATGTAAAGTAAAACAGCCCTCCAATTAGGAGCAGTCCAATTAGGAGCAGTCACTTGCTATGCATCCCATGTCTATGATGCATTATAAACATACTTACAATGTATTATAATCTAATCCCACTAATGCTTTATAAACATAATCATAACACATTATAAAGCATTCTTTATTGAGTATCATGTCATTTTCTCAGACCCTGGGGCTGCTGTACACTTGACTCAGCCATTTAAAGATACAATACGTAAGTTCTATGTCCTCTGCCAAGAGAGGAGAGAGGTAATTGCAACTGTAACGCACAGGATTTCAATCCGGGTCTCCCGTCCGGGCTTATGAGCTTCAGACAGGCCCACCCTCCACCAGGTTCTAAAGTCCTCCATGGAAGAGTATGGAGGCCACCTCCAACCACTGCACATGTGTTAGTTATGTTGCATTAACATACGTTTTGGTAATCAATAGAGCTTCGTTTTAACCAAGTAATTAACTAATTACACAAGAAGCTCACTGAGTTTGCACTTATTTTATCCATGGCATGAAAGCTCCTATATTGTTATTTATTATACAGGTACAAAATAGAGTACAGAAGTCCTGACGTTCCACTCGTTCATCCCCAGGTTCGTAAAGTAATTTCTCTATGGAGAATAATATTGGGTCATCATAGAATCGTCTCATATAAGAATTGTGGTCCAAAAATAAACAAGCTGTCTCGGCGATATTGTCAGGGAGGAGGTTCTGTATCGTTTATGATAGTCAGTCACTTATATTTGATACAGTCTGTTTCTGGCGAAAATTGAACTAATTCGGCGGAAGTAACATTATCGTTTTCTCACCGTCAGTTGATGCTTCATATCCATAAGAGTAAAACCGCCAGGGTCATTTGTTTATTTTTGGAACACAGTTCTTATTTGACGTGATATTAAATACTCTATGGGGATTCAGAATGGGGGTGGAAAACCGTGAACCAGGTAGACAAACAAAGGATGTGTAAATTACGTCAGACTTCGGTGCTCTATAAAAGTTTTCCCTATTTTCAGTGGTAGATTTTCATGAGGTGCCATGTCTATCAACAACCACTAGATGGTACCGTGAGACAACCTATAACTTGATCGACATGGTTGTGTGTGTGGACCTTAATGTCCCCACAAGTATTAAGTAATGTATATAGTAGAATTTGAGAAATAGTCGTTGTGAGGACCATTTCCTGGTCCTCACAAGAGAGATGGTTGTTTTATGGTTGTAAAAAAGGCGTTTAGAGATACATTTACTATTAGAAAATGATTCAGGTGGGGTTAGGATTAGGATCAGACATTTAGAGGTTAGGTTTAGGGGTTGATATTAGAGTCAAACATGATTTACACTTAGTTGCGTGCCAGTGTCACGCACCGACAAATAGCTGATCTATAAGCTCACAACGCGTCCCAGCGCAACGCGTTGTGAGCTTGTAGATCTGCTATTTTTCGGCTTTACAGTTTAAAAATGTCAAAATGTATTTAAAATGGTTGATGCCGCGCTATGTGCTTGTAGATCTGCTAATTTTGAATAGCCAAACTATAAAAGATGGTTAAAGTGGTTAAAATGGTTGTGACACTACAGTATATTAACTCATTTTGCTGGGGACCCTCTGGTACGCCTCCAAGGACCCCTGGGGGTCCCCGGACCCCAACTTTGAGAACCAATATGGGATAGAGAGAGAGAACTCTTACCTTAGACTGCCAGACCAGCCGGTAGGGGTTGCAGTGTCCTAGTCTCTCCATCACTCTCTGTACTGTGGCCCCCACTTCCTGAGGGTAGGGGTCTCCTCTGTTCACCACCTATAGTAACACACATGCACAGTAACACAATGTTAAAATGTTTTTTAAATAAAAATGCTACTCAAACATCTACTAGTCTAGCTGTTGTAGTAAGGCAACATTCACAAAGGTAATTCAAAGTGCTTTACATAGGCATAAAAGTGCATTCAAGAGCATATCAAATGCATTTAACCCATTTAGACCTGGGGCCGATTTAAAAAAAAAAGAAAACTCCTTCTTTAAATCCTAACCCAAGTCTTCAGAAAATGTCCTATTTTTTATCTTTAAAAATAATTGTTTTAATCCTGTTGCTATATACACGGTAACATCTAAAATGACACGGATGCTTTTCCGGCCTTTAAAGGTATAACAACGTATAGGCTTTCCTGGTCTTACTGGGTTAAAGAGAAATAATGAATAAAATAGCATAAAAAAAATCTGTATTCATCAGCGGTAACATTTATTTCTAGTAGTTGATGTTACTTACAGCCATGGGTAACGAGTGTGCAGAGAACAGAATGACCACCTCGTCTCTCTTGTCCTCTGGGAACTTCAGCAGCTCATTGCGGACATGATCTGCAAAACACTAAATATACAATATACTCAATGTATACATGTACTATAAACAGGGCTCACACACATTTTTAACAATGAATTTTTTAAAACTTTCCCGTAACTTTTCCAAAGTATTTTACCCCATTTCCAGGCCTATTGTTATTATTACATTATTATTACAGTCATTTAGCAGACGCTTTTATCCAAAGCGACTTACAATAAGTGCATTGAACATAGGTAGGGAACGAAAACTACTAATCACCAGAAGTCTTAAGTGCATTTTCTGCAAAAACAAGCAACCAAGAGTATACCTAGCGCTAAGGTAAAAGTGCTATATATCAGCTACCTATTATCCTTAAACAGATGAGACAAAATAGCTAAATCAAATGAGCAAGAGCTAAAACAAATAAGTGTATCGACTAAACAAGATCCAATAAAACAATACAACAATAAAACAAGCGTGCGTGCAACTAGTTAACAACAAGTAGGCCAGGCAAAGAGGAAGGGTAGTGTTTCCTGAAGAGGTGGGTTTTCAGCCTGCGGCGAAAGATGGGCAGTGACTCTGCTGTCCTGACATCAGTGGGAAGTTCATTCCACCACTGTGGGGCCAGAACAGAAAAAAGTCGCGACCGTGTGGATCGGCCAGAAGGACCCTTGAGTGACGAGGCAATCAGTCGCCCCGAGGTGGCAGACCGAAGTGGTCGGGCAGGGGTGTAGGCATCGACCATAGCCCGGAGGTAAGAAGGAGCTGTTCCTTTCACTGCCCTATAGGCTAGCACCAGGGTTTTAAACTGGATGCGAGCCGCTACGGGGAGCCAGTGTAGAGAACTAAGAAGGATAGTTGTGTGGGAGAACTTGGGGCGGTTGAACACCAGACGAGCCGCAGCTTTCTGAACAAGCTCCAGAGGTCTGATGGCAGATGCCAGAGCACCAGCAAGGAGGGAGTTGCAATAGTCCAGGCGGGAGATGACAAGAGCCTGGATGAGCACCTGGGCTGCCTTCTCCGTGAGGAAGGGGCGAATCCTCCTGATGTTGTAGAGGAGGAATCTGCAGGACTGTGTCACTGATGCAATGTTTGCCGAGAACGACAGCAATGGAGCAATAATGAGGCTCTTAACACATGTGTGCCATCAATGCCCCCAGAACAGACTCGAGCAAAGGTGTCACATGACAAAAATAACAGTAAAATTAATTCCAAACCTTTTCCAGGCCTGGTAAACTGTTTTTTTTTATTTCAACATATTCCATGAATTTCGTGACCTTGGGAACCCTGTATAAAACACCACATACTGTTTTTGCCCTCGCTTGTTAAATTGTTTGTATACTGTAGTAGTTCCACGTGCCAGAGTAGTTCCGGAGAAGCGGACCGAGATCTACAAGCTCATAGCGCGGCACCGAGTGCCGCACTACGAGCTTGTACAGTAGATCTGCTATTTTTTGAAAAATCTTGAAAATGTGTGCAAATCTTTTAATCTTTTTTTTAAAAGGCGAACATTTTTAACACAAATCTTTGCTTCTGGGAGTCCCTCCCTGGCACAATACATTTTCAGGTGGGGGTCTGCGGCCACACACCTATCAATTTGGGGGTCCTTGGCACGAAAAAGTTTGAGAAACACTGCTCTAAACTGTGTGTGTGTATGTGTGCGTGTGTGCGTGTGTGTGTGCGTGTGTGTGTGTGCCTCACCTCCACCAGTAGGGGGTGTGTGGGCCAACGGTCGATGACACTCCAGCGCATCTTCGGCCGGTCGGCTCGGTTTTGGTAGTACCGATAGATGGCGTTCAAGCTGCTGCCTGTTTAAAACAACAGAGACACACAACTATTAATCTACAGTACAGTACTGTACGTACGTGCGTGCGTGTGTGTTATATTTGTATACTCTAAATCAGGGGTCTTCAACGTTTTCAGACCAAGGACCCCCTAGCTGAGAGAGAGATGAAGCAGGGACCCCCTACTCTATATTGTATAAAATTGTGTTTCAGATTAAAGTTGTTTTTTTTTACTTAGTCTGCTATTTTTTCCCTCTACACCGATAGCCTCTCTACAAGCCGATCTACAAGCTCTCAACGCCTCGCAGCGCGAGGCGTTGAGAGCTTGTAGATCTGCTATTTTCGGCTAATGTTCCCCTCAGAAAAGGAATTCTAGGGTTCAAGTGGTTAATGTAAAAAAAAACTAAATCCTATCACACAAAGATTAGGCGGACCGCCTATAGTAGCTCTGGGGACCCCCTAAGGGTCCCGGACCCCCTGTTGAAGACCCCTGCTCTAAATACAGTGGTGCAGTGGTTATGACCTGTCGTGGAGCAGCTGTACTGCGGGTACTGTGTGAACGCCACCGCTCGCTCTATCCCGTCTCTCTCCATGGCCTCGATGGCATCTTCCGTCAGCGGATTCACGTACCGGAAA